>NC_048560.1:4154488-4454488 GCF_902806685.2 Maniola hyperantus
ACCTAAGCAACCTAACAGAAATTTGGTTGGGTATAGGAAAGGGTTATACTTTAACATTCATTTTTTGTACTGCGTAAGTGTAAGGAGATTAGCCTGTGTATTTTTTTCTATATGCAACTTCCATTTCAGTCCCAATTCTTCCAATTCAGTTTAAGACTTCCAATTTCAAAATAGGTTAATCGTTTTTCTTCTTCTGGTGATTGGTTGACGTTGTTTTTATCACCATATCAACAAGCAATCGCCCACAATGCATACTGATTCTACAAAAAAAAAAACAAATATTAATTGAGTAAAACACCTTAAATATTGTATGTCACCTACAATGTAGTAACTCAAAATTATTAAAAAAAACCGGTAAATGACAATATTCTCATTTTTACATATAAATGTTCGAATACGTCATTTTAAATGCTGTAATTAACAAATAAGTATTTGTTTAAATATTAACAAATTATCACAAAAAACAAGCTATGTAAAATGTTTCAACAAAACAGTATTAAGTCTAAAATTACTTTCTGAACCAACAAGGACGTCGTAAGTGAAAATACTATTTTAAATTTCATTTCTGTGAATCGATAATAGTGTAATAACTAGAAATACACCTACAAACTAGAAATATCTATTTAGGTTTAAATCAGCTATAATGTATTAACTCGAATTATTAGTTGAACTTTTACATACCTGATTCAACAATATCGTTCCAATTAGAATTAAAGCGGTCTAAGCCGTAAAGTGTCACGTCCTTTTTCGTCGAATTTAGATGTAACTTAAGATGATGCAATATTGGTTAGGGTACCACGACAGTTGGTCAATCATGAACACTGACTCATGGCGCCATATCTTATTTGTTTCTTACACTAGTCCAACGACGGTATTATTGGCGTGTAGGGAATTGAATTTTACGTTTGAATATGGTCTTATCTCAAATTTGACATATTTTGAGTTACGACAGTATTGTATCATCAGTGCGATATGTGACAAAATAAAAAAAGTGATAAGTTTTTCTGTATGTATAATATACTATATATTATACATACATAAATTTTTTGTTGTATTGAAATACGTAATATAAATATGTGATATACTGCCATAATATTTAATATCTTTAATCGCCTTTACTATCCCGATTCCGATTGTCAAAACACAAATCACAATTCCGAAACGCGTAATCCTTGCTGTGTTTATTTTTATTTGATTGAGGACTATAATCCGGGAAATCGTGAAACGGTTTTAATACTTTTCGCTAATTACTTTTAATTAAAGTCACTGTATCTCAGCGGTGTGAGGGCACACGAGTAGATATTGAAGACCAGAGGGGAAGCTTCATACTAGCGGCTGGCTGTAGGTTCACTCACTCTAGCGCAGCTCACGCACACCACGACGTGTCACGGACGCTCCGTTTGCCGCCAAATTGGGCGCACGGAGCGTCCGTGGCACGTCGTGGTGTGCGTGCGCTAGTGTGAAGCTTCCCCTCTGGTCTATATATCTACTCATGTGGTGAGGGGTTTGAAGTCCGTAAGGTCGCAAGGGTCGCAGGTTCAAAATCTAAAGGTAATCTGTTGAAGTTAACAAAACGTCGAAACTTCGATGTCCCTGGCAGGCGTCAAATTGTTAAATATGGAACCCTGCTTATCAAGTTTATATCAACAAAATTGAAAATATTCAACGTAAATTTATGCGGTTTTTAAAATATAAATTTCACCTTCCTAAAACTTCTTATGAAAAAGCCTGTTCTGATTTATACATCTTGTGCGTCTTCATATTCGTAGAAACATAGCTGATATTTGTTTCCTACTTAACATAGCGAGGGGGTCAATAGATTGCCCTGAATAACTTACGAAGCTTAAATTAGTTGTATCCAGACCCAAAAAAAATTTACATTTGCCATCGTCTAGAACTAACATCAGATCAAATTCCTTCATTGCTCGCGCTTCTCGCAATATAAACTCAATTTATGACGAATCCAGCATAGACTTATTTTATGGCAATGTGAATAGTGTGCGCCAAAGTTTAATAAATTTATTTGCTAGCATAACGTAATAGTTATATCTAGTTATAAATAAATAAATAAATAAATAAAATCTTTTTACTTTTAATTTAGTAGGTATCTAATTGTGAAAACCTTTTATTAGCTTGAGTTACTTAATTTTAAGATTATAATAGATTAATGTAAGCTGTCGGTTCTCCTAATTAAAAAAAAAATCATCATCTCAACCCAGCCGACCCATTACTAACCACGGGTCTCCTCTCAGAATTAAAAGAGTTTAAATCCACCACGCTGGCCCAGTGTGGTTTAGTAGATTTCACACATGTTTGAGAACTCATGGAGAAATCTCAGGCATGCAGGTTTCCTCATGATGTTTTCCTTCACCGATAATATTGAATTAATAGGTATCTACCTACTCCTACGATAATATTTTTTTTTAAGAATATTAGCCATGTTAAATGACTAATATTCCCCTTTCCTCTCCAATTAAGCGTCAGGCTTGTGCTAGGAGTTGGTACGACAATAGTGCAACGGGCAGGGTTTGAACCGTCGACCTTTCGGTTATCAGTCCACTCCTATACCGGTTGAGCTATTGAGGCTCTAAATAATGAAAATCACAAAAGCATAAAATCAAAACTAACAAAATTATGCAAACAAGGGAATTAACCAAATAAACAAAATTTCAGTACCGCTTGTGTTACCAAGTAATTTTCCAAATTAAGCCTTTGTAGTCCCGACTAATTAATACACAATTTTAAACTCTCAATTATTGAGTAACATTCATCAATAATTATTATCTGTATTGGCTAATAATAATCAGGGCTGTCACATCTATCTGTTAAGGAAAAGGTAACTGACTGACTGACTGACTGATCTATCAACGCACAGCACAAACTATTGGACGGATCGGGCTGAAATTTCGCATGCAGATAGCTATTATGATGTAGGCATCCGCTAAGAAAGGATTTTTGAAAATTAAACCCCTAAGGGGGTGAAATAGGGTTTGAAATTTGAGTAGTCCACGCGGATGAAGTCGCGAGCATAAGCTAGTACAGTATAAAAGAAAAAGCTGATTGAGTGTTCTGTCAATGTACAACTCAAACTACTGGACGGATCGGGCCGTTTGGCATGCATAGCTATATATATATATATATATATATATATATATATATATATATATATATATTATTATTATTATTACACGTACACGCATGGGGCTCGTTGGCACCATTCAGGTACGGATCCCTAAAAAAGGCAAATCAAAAGAACTTTAAAAGCTTTTCAAATTTCAATAATAAATAATTACTTAAACTTTCTATTATTATATTATTAGTAAGTAGGTAAAATTACTACGAGAGTCAATCACTTAAACGTACTTAAGCTCTTTGATTGGATTAAACGGCAGTGGAAATATTGAAATAAATTCCTAAAGCATGAGTGCCATGACCGTATTCGGTGACACCTACGCGAAACCGTAACATTTGATGCCAAGTAAGAATAATATGGATGAGACCTTTTTTAGAATTTTATCTGTACTACCCGTGCGCGATAAGTTGAGACTCGCCTGGAATGCAACCCTGCGCCCGCTTCCCCTGTAACTTCCCCTCAAGCTCCCGTGTTGTACTGTAGACAACGCCATTTTTTTAACATCTTAGTCTCGTACTTGCTTACGTCACGCAACGACGACGCGCTCCGATTTTTGTCTACAGTACAACCACGCGTCTGTGGCGTCACTGCCCCCCAGGTCTCAACTTATTGCGAACGGGTAGTACACGTAAATGAAATGAAATGAATTTATGTAGGTATTTATTTTGTGTTGGACAAGTTGAGCCACTTATGATAACATGTCAAGATTCAATTTACATGCAAAACATGATAAATGTTTTGCATGTAAATTGCTGTGCGTTGATAGATCAGTCAGTCAGTCAGCTTTTCCTTTTGTATAATACTAGCTTATGCTCGCGACTTCGTCCGCGTGGACTGCACAAATTTCAAAGCCCTATTTCACCCCGTTAGGGGTTGAATTTTCAATCCTTTCTTGGTGGATACCTGTCATAATAGCTATCTGCATGTCAAATTTCAGCCCAATCCGTCCTGTAGTTTGAGCTGTGCGTTGATAGATCAGTAAGTCAGTCAGTCAGTCACCTTTTCCTCTTATAATATATTTAAAAAACAGGCTTATCCACACTATGCCTGCAGTAAATCAGGCTCTGTGCATAATGATGGCGCCATCCAGTCGCAACACTACTCACAAACGTACTACCGTTATTTCGTATCGGTATACCTATACTAAACCTACACTATACCTACACTATACCTATACTATACCTATACTATACCTATACTATACCTATACTATACCTATACTATACCTATACTATACCTACACTATACCTATACTATACCTATACTATACCTATACTATACCTATAGGTAGATATCGAGTAAGTATAAAAAATTTGGCACGACAGTATGGAATGTATGCCTCGGAAGTAAAAACTTTGAGATAGATGTCGCACGCTGCTAGAATTTGTCGAATACGGTATTTGACAACTAGTCAAATCAGTAACTTTTTATCAAACGTCAAAACGCGCGCTTAGTATGCGATATTCTATGAAATGCCGGTGTGTGACGTCACAATCATTTGACGTGTTTTTTTTAGTTTAATCGATAATTTAAAATGGTTATTACACTTAAAACCAACAAAGGACGTGGATTTTACGTATTTTGGAAGACTCTATTTAATAATCACTGAGAAATCATTTATTTTTGATGTAGTCAAATACCCAATTTCGCTGCCGAGTTTCTTGCTGGTTCTTCTCGGTAGGTTCATTCCGAAATATTTTATTACTAGAAGTCGCATACATCATACAGTGATAACGCATCTATCTAGCTCCGAAAAGTTATAGATAGTAGTAGAGTAGTTATAGAAGATCCCCTATTACCCCTATTAATATTTGGAAAGTGTGTTGTTTGTTGGTTTATTGGTTTGTCCTTCAATCACATCGCAACCGTGTAACGGATTGACGTGATTTTTCACATGCATGCATTTTGTATATAAAGACCTGGAGAGTGATTAAGGCTATTTTTTCCCGGAAAATCAAAGAGTTCGCACGGGATTTTTAAAAACCTTATTCCACGCGGACGAAGTCGGGGGCATCAGCTAGTAAGCTAATATAAAACAAATGTTCCAAAAATTACCGCTTTTACCAATCATTGAGAGAAAAATCGGAAAATACATCGCATTTTCACTGAACCGGTCGACGTAGAGTTCCGAGTAGAAAACTTTTTTAATAATAGCTTTAAAAGTTTTTAAACGCTAAACTTGAATTATTTGCAATTGTAAATGCTTTCCGATCACTTGAGCGGGTTTTTTTTCGCTTAGCGACTTGTTGAAGCGAAACTCCTTGAGAAACTATTTCGACTATGGAACTACGAACTCTTAGCATGAGTTTGCATTCTCGACAACGTTCATAGGTTTCGAAACTTTCGAATATCAAAGTGGTTTAACCTCAGAATTCATAATAAAGACTTTGTTTTAAAGCTATAAGTAGCTCTTCAATACATCAATAGTCAATGCCACTAGAGTAGATTTTTTTATTTTATTTATTATTTGCAAAACTTGAATTATATTTGCAATTGTAAATGCTTTCCGATCACTTGAGCGGGTTTTTTTTCGCTTGGTGACTTGTTGAAGTGCAACTCCTTGAGAAACTATTTCGGTTCTGGAACTGCGAACTCTTATAGCATGAGTTACTGCACTACTTAGTCAAATGAGCAACTTTTTATCAGTTGTGAAGTCTTTTTATTTAGTTGTGAGGTCATAAACATTTGACTTACTTGATTTGCCGTACTTTTTTTAAACTAGCAGCGGATGTGGAGTTTAAGAATTTTGGAAGAACCTCCAAAATGCGTAAACTCCACAATTTACTTCGTAATTAATAATTAAGAACTAAGAAATAATTTATTTTTACACAGGAATCATCCCAATTGTCAAAGTACCTACTTTAAATTAACAAAATAACTTTTAAAAAAAGACTAAGAATTTAAACCGAAATCATTTCCAAAGATAACGTTAGCATCATTGAATTCTAAACAATATGATGGGTATAAATTAATTAAAAATCAAATATATAAAAATCTTGTTGAAATGAATATCCATAAATCTGTACTTTATGTAATGTACCTACTTACGCCTTTATAACAAATTACAAGGATCTATTTTACTTTGAAGTAAACGTAAACTATTTCAATACTCGAAATCTACCAACGTTTTCAAGATGTACAAACTCATACTAAAGATACTGAACTGAGAGCGGACGAAATGAAGAAAGTTTGTTTTTAAACTGAAAGACACTGGAGAGAATTATGTGGCGGTCTGATAATATATACCTAGTCTAGATAGAGTATAGATACACTACGTATGCCTACAATACGCGGCAGAAAATATTGAAGAAAGAGATAGCGGTTTCGTAGAGCGTTGTCTCTGTCGCTGAGACCTTTAAAACGTCACATAGGTATAATGACATAGACAATGGGGGATGGGGTCCCCAGATTTGTCCCTGAGCACGTACCTCTAACTTTTTCATGTTATATACGTTAAAATATATCACTTGCTATAATGGTAAAGGAAAATATCGTGAGAGAACCAATCCCGCGAGTTCTCTATATATCTAATGTCCACGTGGAATACAAAAATTTCAAACCCCCACTATCTGCATGCCAAAGATAACCGTTCACAGCTGGACATAAGTATCTTATAGGGACTTCCTCGCGCCAACTCACTAACATTGAAGATATTAGGAAACGATTTTTAGAAAAAGTGGAAAAAGTTGTAAAAACAAGATGGCGGCCGAGATATTTCCAAAATTCCCTCCTGTAAAATTTTGTATGATTTTTTTTTTTCGCACTTATGATTTCATATAGAAGACAAATATTCCTATGGAGAGAGCTGATGATTGAGGATTTCAGAGACGGGTGAAGAGCACGCTTTTAAGGTATTGAAGATAGGTGGGAGGTGCTCGAGCAAATGTCATTCGAAACGTCATCCAATTGGCAATGCGCTGAACCAAAATTCAAAATTGCGAAAAAAGATGGCCGCCATACAAATTTCGTCGGTGTCCATCTAGCCATCTTAGTCCAGCAGCTTCAATTGATTGGCTTATGAAATTTCTTAACCCGAGTCCCTAGCAACTTTAGAAAATATCTTGGTAAACCTCGAGAATGCCAGAGGTGCTGTCAAAAAAATCCGAAATCGGGTCGGGGGTCCCATTACTTATATTTAAACTGCACCCCACTTTGACACTTTGCGACTCGGAACCATCATTTTTCACAGCCCTAAGTATGTCATGCCGAGTAATGAATGAAACTGCCTTATCCTGCAAACTAAGTTATATCACCCCTTTATGTAAAATCACTCTTATGCCATTGACATAGGGGCGTTAAAAAAATTAATAACAGCATATTCAACTATGCTGAAAATTTTCGAGACGTCCAAGGTAACTGGGTCTCTGATAGTAAGTCTAAATTAGGGTTGTCAAATGCAATTGATATTATGTTCTAATAATAAGTTGTATAATTATTCATTTCATGAGTTGCAGTTAACTTTATTTAATTTTATCTACACCCAACCCATGCTTTAAATCCTCTATAAAAGATTCTGAAACAGTTAGCTTATTGCCAACATTAAAACACCCAATGTTCTAATAACCATTGCCATTGTATCATCCAAACGGGTGATATAATGTTGTACTGATTTTTTTTTTCATTATAACACTCCTTTTTTTTCGATCCCTTCTACGCAAAGGCTTTACTCAACAGACAGCCACATTCGTCAGGGTGTCAGTCAGTCAGTCAGCCAGTCAGTCAATTAGGCTAGTCAATCAGTTTTGTTATTCAGTCAGTCAGGCAGTCAGCCAGCCAGCCAGTCAGTCAGTCAGTCAGTAAGCCAGTCAGTCAGTAATTCAGGCAGTCAGTCAGTCAGTAAGTCAGGCAGGCAGTCAGACAGTCAGTCAGTTTGGTTATTCAGTCCGGTTAAATCGGTTAAATTTATGGACCTTTAAGAATCCCGTGGGAACTCTTTGATTTTCCGGGATATAAAGTAGTATATTATGTTCTTCCCCGGGATGTAAGCTAACTCTGTACCCATCAAAATCAGTTAAATTGTTGGGCCGTGAAAAGTTATCAGACAGACAGACACACTTTCGCATTTATAATATTAGTATGGATGTGGCAACCCTGTTCCAGCAGGAACAAAAGTTCCAGTCTACCTGGACGTCTTAATTCGAGTATTATGGAAATTTCTCCCGAAGTAGCGGCGATGAAGTGGCTGAAAAGATAGTGTACCAATTTTCCCACTCTTAAAGAGCTTTAATCCTTTCTTCCACGGTATAATTCCTTGCAGGACTTGAGATTTTAAGTTGCTGACTGTATTTTTCAATGTTTAAGTGTAATTTTTCAAATGAAAATTTCTTTAGATGCGTTAGGCGATTTATTTTAGCCTATTTCTCTATATTATAAGTGTTTGTTGTATGAATATATAAAAAGAAAAGGTTACTGACTGAGTGAGTGATTGATCTATCAACGCACAGTTGCGCATAATAATAGCTAGGTATTAACCTAGCTATTATTATGACGTAGGCTTCCGCTATTAAATAACAGTGATTTTTTTATTTTTAAATTAATTGTACCTAATACTTATTCAAAACTAAATATGAATGGATTTAGAAAGTAATAATTCTTAGTTGTCCTAAGAATTATTACTTTCTAAATCTACGTTAACAACACTTTTGATGTATAATATTTTGAAAAAGGATTTAAAATGAAGTTATTGATGAATATTCTAATGAAAGAGGTTTTATTAGAATATTTTTAACAATTATCATAGAATGGCATTAAAATAAAACTCGCCAAAAATGACTTACGCACTGTTAGAACTTCACTGACGATAATATTATCGGCACTCCAAGAACTATTAACATTAGCATGTCGGTGACGCGCCCTTGAAGTTTTTACCCATCCCAAAATCACCCAACGCGCGTAAAGAAGTTTTCACTTCAAAAATATACCTACCTACCTATAAAAACATTTTAGAAACTAGAAAATTTCTTGCAAATAATAGAGCTATCGATCATACAAGGAATTCCTATGAGTAATTAAACATATTTTCTCATTTCACGCTAATCGATAAAGTATTGTTTACACAGACTGTTTACTATTTCTAGTTAACTCACTGAACATCGTTGATTTGTTATTATTTTCAATTTCCAATGCATTGATATAAGAAATCTAAGATAGGTACTTAGGTACATAGTAATACCACAATCTTAGTCTACCTTAGTTATTAAAAGTGGAATCATTTTAATACTAGTCAAAGTTCGAGTTAAAGACAAGGTTTCAGCTAAAATATTCAAATAAAAAAAAATACAACGATTTTCATTATTACTATTTTATTAGATAATTTGACCGACTTTAGAAAAAATAAAGAGTTCTTTTCATGGTTGAAATATGAACCACGATTGTGTGTCTGATTTCCTGGAAGTCAATGTGTAAGAAACATAATCGTCATAAACTGATAGACGTCCACTGCTGGACATTGTTCTTTTGTAGAGACTCCCACATGCTACAATCTTGTGTCTCCTGAATCTAGCGGCTCCATGCAACTCCTTTGATGTCGTCTATACTATTATGTATTCTGTGACCTAGTGATGGGTCTTCCAAGGCTGCGCTTTCCGTTCCAAGGTCGCTAATCTAGCACCATGGGATCCTGAAACGTCATTTGCCACTTCAGCTTCGCAACCAGTTGCGCAATGTCGGTTAATCTCGTTTTCCTATGGCCATTTCTGATTTGATTACTTAAAGAAACTCACAGCATAGCTTTCTGCATCGCCCGCTGAGTGACTTTGAGCTTTCCTATGAGGCCCATAGTTAGCAATAGCAACCACAATTTGTATCGGGTTGTCATCAACAGACGAGTCTTTGATAGACTTTAATCTTCAACCGTGAGTAATTTTGGATGAGGCCAATATAAAATAAGCTTTCCAAATAAAATTTTGACATCTTATCTAACAGGATCCTACTTCCAATTATTTTAGCATGACTTTCAAGCGAGATTGCAGGCATGTCTTGGTTTTTCTATATCAGTGTTTTAAGTATAAACATTAACAGGTCAATCATAATAATTGTAACAAATAAAATAAACTGAACACAAGACATCAACACCATATCTGTAAGCTAAACGTAATTTAATATGAACTCTACCTCTATACATATAGAGGTTATTTTAAAGTACTAATTGTCATGCAATTAGTCATCTTCTACGCATTTGTATATAAATGATACAATAGTTTGTAAATGCTCATTAGTATCAAATTGTTTACGAAGTGGTGTAGTGTAAAGTTTGTGTGCGTTTACGAGTTAAAAAAGTGATTCCTGTCCATTTTTGTCCCGTCTTGAACTTTCGAACTCAATTGATCTGAAAAATCTAGCATTCCACAAAATCGTCTAAACCTAGTTTTAGCTGTAAGTATCATAAATCTACCTAATTAGCATATTTTAAGATACATTGTATATTTTAGTGTCATTTAATCACCTGATATTAACATCTCTACAGTTATCATCCAAAACAAACCAACCAAACTGTAAAATTGGGATTGTAATAACTCAAATAATTTTGAAGAAAGTCCTAAGTATAATAAGTTGGATGATAGGTACCTATTCTACACAAGACAGAGAATAGAACAATCATCAATAACTAATCATAAATCATCATAATAATAATTTTATTTTAAAATGTTTACCGTACACAAAATATTAAAGAATACAGAAGAAAAAACAAAAGACTAGGAATAAGGTTCATAGCATGCAAAGGCGCAACTAGATATTAATATGTATGAAAAGACAGCTTTATTGCTTGTAGAGCAATCTCCACTAGACAATCTTTGGTGAGAGGAGTAAAGAATAAAGGAGAAGTACCTAAAAATGTTGACATGGTCATTTTTCTTGAATTTCAGATGGAGAAACCAATAATTCTAATCCTTCTGACCACAGCCGCCACAGTTATATCAAATCCAGTTATAACACGGCAAGACCTTATAACCCAAGAACACCGACAGAACAGAGAGAAATTCTGTTCCAACCTGATACACCTAAACAACTTATACTATTCCAAAGGAGAAACCAAAGAAATTACCGGCTTTCCAGCAGATATGAGCGTTCATTGGAAGACAGGAAACATATTCTACACACTAATAAACGATGAAATGAAAATGTCCCTTCAAACATTACGTCCCAGTGGGGAAACGGAGACTATAAAAATAGCTGGATTAGGTCAATCAACTACAGTTGATAACCTAAACGATATTGTATACCTAGCGACTGATAACGGGGTGTACAAATATAAAGAAGACGGTTCGGTCGAGCTGTACACAGCTTTGGGTGAAGATGTTATGTATACAACTGTATCTAACGATGGAACAGAAATGTATATAGCGACGTGGCCTCAAAATCGGGTGCATAAAATCACAAATGACGGCCAAAAACAGGAAACTTTCTCGGCCATACCAAACGGGCATGGCATAACAGTTGATCCCAGAAATAATATTTTCTTTATTGCAACAAAAACATCGTATATTTTGAAAAATGGGCAAAATATACCGATTAAAATTAAAGGCTTGCCAAGTGAACGAATGACAGGTGTTTTTGTCACTCGTTCAGATGAAATTCTTGCGATGGATGAGAACAGTAATCTTTATACGGTTGATGCTGAAAACGCTAGTGCAAAACATTTAGGTAATTATTTTAAAACTAACCGATACCCGTGGCTTCGCCTGCGTGGATTTAGGTTTTTAACAATCCCGTGGGAACTCTTTAGGTTTCCGGAATAAAAAGTAGCCTATGAGTCTTTGATTATACCCATGCAAAAAATCATGTCAATACGTTGCTCCGATGCGACGTGATTGAAGGACAAACCAACAAACAAACACACTTTCGCATTTATAATAAGGGTACTGATAATTTAAATTCTCAGCTTTTTAACCCTGTCGTGCTCCCCTGTAGTTTCGTTCTCACGATTTGTATAGTCCGTATACAAAATGTCTAGTTACTCACACTAACTTAGTACTAATTAACTAATCAGTACCCTTATTATAAATGTGAAAGTGTGTTTGTTTGTTGGTTTGTCCTTCAATCACGTCGCAACGGTGCAACGGATTGACGTGATTTTTTGCATGAGTATTGAGTATAGATAAAGATCTGGAGAATGACATAGGCTACTTTTTATCCCGGAAAAATCAAAGATTACCCACGAGATTTTTAAGAAACCTAATTCACCCAAACCTAATAAAACCAAGTCGCGGGCATCAGCTAGCAATTAATAAAAAACTGAATAGTAATTAATAAACTTAATATTGTGGCTAATTTCGTTGTACACAATCTCTAAACTAAACTAAAATGGCACGTCTAAATCCATTGCTATCCTTTTTCATAATGTTGCTTGCGGAAAAAGATAGCACTATATTTAGACCTGTTAATTTAGTTTAGAGACTGTGTATAAGAGAATCGGCCCCATTAATAAACATAACTTAATATTAATTAATAAAAAACTTGGTACTAATTAACTTTAACATAATACATTAATTAGTACTAAGTTTTAATCATGCATTTAATCATGATTTTGATATTTTTACGTAATAGATTTTCTTTTTCTCTCTTCTAGGTACGTTCAATGTATCAGGAGTTAACACTTTTGCTTTGGATTCAGCCGACAACATTCTCATTGGTGTCAAAGGGAGCATACTGAAATTCAATGCTTACGAACATAATCCTTGCAGCGATTTCAAAAAGTAACTACCTACCTAGATAATAAGTTTTATTTTTCCGGTACTGTGCAACTAATATTTATTAAAATATACTAAAATTACCTACTTCTGAGTTTCTATGTGTCTTCTTTCTAATTTATTTTCTATTGCCAGACCTTCGTTATTTTTTTAAATAAAACTGGCGAGCAAAGAGCAGGCGAGCCGCCGCCCATGAACTTTGCAGTAGATACCAGAGGCCTTTCAGGAATTTGTTAGCCCGCCCCTTGAATAACCCCATGTTGTAATCTAATGAAAACACTGCCGAAGGCAGCTTTTATAAAAGCTGAAAGTAAGGCTGAAAGTTTCTCAGCGTATTGTCCCCAACACTCGAGGAACGATCAGCGACTATGAAGTTTAGATCATGGTGGCTTTGGGAGATAACAGGTAATAAAGGTGTAAAAATCTTACATCAAAATATAAAGTGTAATTTTTTGTATTTTCATCGAAATAGTATTTACTGTTTATTTAGTAAGTACCTGTTATCTCCCAAAGCCATGTTACTTTGCTGTCTGTCTTTCCATGTCTCTGGTTCATAGACGAAAAGAGGTACAAACCTGAAATTTTGGAACTTATTTGAATATTCAATTAGAAATTTAATAAAATTATTTTTCAGGGGGTTTTTCAAATAGTAGCCTAATAAAATACCTGGGTACTGAATCAATTTTGGTGAATAAACTTCCCGCCCGAGTTTCGACTCACAAACGTTAATAATTATTTACCTTATTTGTTACCTTGTTCTTATTTCAAACCTAGGTATATTATATAGGTTTGAGATAAGGAACTAAGGAAGAAACACAGAAAGTTGTTTTTTGTAGGTCAACTAAAGTTGATAAAAGGCAAAGTAGACGACGACGACGCCGCAAGCAAAGGCGTACGACAACTTCTACGACCGAAGCAATCGAGGAATATGAAGATACAAAAAATAATTAAGTTATTCTTAAATTACAATAATTATTATTATTGTAAAGTTATCAACAACAGCTCTCTACTGATTTATTTATACAAAATAATTATGTAGATTGTTAAATATTTATTTTTATGTTAGCGTCATCTAGGTTGTAGTATGAGAACTATTTTGTTTAGCGCCATCTATGAATATTATGAAAAGCTAGCATGGGCGGACACGGCTTGTTTTAATTATACACTAATAGATGTCGCTAACTGCGGTTGTATAATATTTTGTAGAATTTTTATTAAATTATTTTTTGTTAAATTGCTTTTGAAAATTCTGCAAAATTGATGAGATTAGAAGGCAAAAAAACTTTGTTTTTAAAATAACAAAATAAGTTTCATTCAGATTATTGGCAACATTCATCACCAGTTGTGAAAAAAAAAGTCTATGGTTAGCTTATGCTTGTCAATTGTCATAGTAAATTTGTCAAAAAAACTTGTCATACGCGTCGGAGATGTGTCAGTAAGCGATCGCTTGCCGTTTGGTGTTTAATTATCGAATCGTAAATGTGGTGCATTTGTGTGATGATGAGAAAACACATTGTAGATTATCTAATTATAAAGTGATGAAAGTGTTTCGAGTTCAGTGTTCGGTTTAAAAAGTTAATTTCTTTTGTATGTCATCGGACTCTCCAACATGGCGGCACCCCGTCAGAAGTCACAACAGAAAAACATTTCTTCGATATTTTCGAAATTGCACGGCGCGTTTTCGGATGCCGTATACCCTTCCAAGCTCGCGACGGATAAACGGACACTAGATAAGACTTGGAAGTTGATGGACAAAGTCGTGAAACTATGTCAGCATCACAAGATGAATTTGAAAAACAGCCCACCGTTTATCCTCGATATTTTGCCGGATACATATCAGAGATTGCGTATAATCTACTCTAAATACGAGGATAACATGGCGGAGCTGAATAACAACGAACATTTTAACATATTTATTATTAATTTGATAAGGAAGTGTAAACAAGCTATCAAGTTGTTCAAGGAAGGAAAGGAAAAGATGTTCGATGAGAACTCTCACTATAGACGTAATTTGACGAAGCTCAGTCTCGTGTTCAGTCACATGCTGAGCGAGTTGAAAGCTATGTTCCCCAATGGGACGTTTGCAGGGGACCAGTTTCGTATCACAAAGAGTGATGCTGCAGAGTTTTGGAGGACCAACTTTGGCAATAGGTAAGTTAATTTAAATCTCAATTCCCATCTATAAAAAATTTAATTATCAAATGGATAATGTCCATAACAACTGTGGCGATGGCTGTAGTATTTCCATAATGGATGTACCTATGCTGGCAGTGATTCTTGTACCCGTTCATTTCAGAGTTCTCTGAAATTAATGGTCCAATTCTGAAAATTCATATTATAGGCTATAAATTATACTGCATGAATGAAGTCACAGCAAAAACCTCATTAAACAAGGCTGCAGCAGTAGCTTTCCATGCCCGTCTTGATCTACTTAAAATATTACAATCATGTAGTGAAAATAAATTGCCTACAATTTTTTTCAAGAATACCTAAGTGCGTTTTGTTACAAAGAATATCATGCACTGTCTTTTTGCAATTGGATGAAATGTGAGATAACTAATAATACAAGAATCTTTTATTTAATTACTTTAGTACTTATTTTACAAGTACTTTGTAACTTAATAATCAAGTCACAGGCATTTGTGTGATATCACTAATTTATACACATATTGTAAATGTGAAAGTATGTTTGTTTGTTGCTTTATTGCCATAATAAGCAACATAAGCCTAAAACCACACAGAGGAAGTTGCAATCATCTATTAGCCATGTATATGTAAGCTTTCTATTGACCTAATCATCAATCAAACTATGTAGGTAAGTAGATACCATAAATCTCTTTAGATAAAAATGAATCACTGAATGTGTCGCTGAGAACAGCTGAACCGATTTCGCTAATTCTTTTTTAGTTAAACTAGTTGACGATTCAAAAACACTTTTACTTTTAATTTTACTTAAATAAAAATATATTTTATTCTATTCTACATCAGTATGGTGTATAAGGTCAGTGAAATTAATGTTTATTGGGAACTTAATAATGATGTATTGTTTCACTATTGGGAGTGGTCCAATGCTATATAGAATGTTTCAATATAAGGGTAGTAATAAACCAAACGAACTTTAGCAATTTCTATGTTAAACAGAAGTTCACAATAATAGAGATTACACTGTATTTGCTTGAGTAGGTATTTAGAGTACTCCATATATATACTGTACTAGCTTATGCTCGCGAGATCGTCCGCGTGGACTTCACAAATTTCAAACCCCTATTTCACCTTCATTCGGGTTGAATTTTCAAAAATCTTTTCTTAGCGGATGCCAACATCATAATAGCTATCTGCATGCCAAATTTCAGCCCGATCCGTCCAGTAGTTTGAGCTATGCGTTGATATATCAGTCAGTCAGTCACCTTTTCCTTTTATATAATTAAGATTGTAGATAGATAGATTCATAGTAGCTACTCATGAATGATTTAAGTAAGTAGTAATTTCTTCACACTTTTCTATGGCTTGAGCATCATAAAAGGTTTCTGCATTGTATGATCTGTTTGTTTTGTAAGGTTTCTAAAATTAAATAGGTTGTAGATAACACCACCTACTTAGCCTGTTGCCATTATTTATTTTCAAGCAAAAATTGATGAATGGATATCTGATTAACTTGTAAAAAGTATTGTATTCTAACTCTTTATATTTTAATTTGTAGTTGTTTAAATAAATAAATATTATATTAAAAATATTATATTTATTGGAGGGTCGATATTGAAAGAGTTCTTACTGTCTGTAGACACCGTGAAAAGAAACGTATGAGCTTTACTCTACGGAAGGTAGCCATCTTTATTTTAGTTGTCAGAGTTGGACTTTGACACGCACGCATTTGTTGTGGTTCAAAATTATCTCTCGCGTTAAATTAATTATCAGATTATAGCTTAGCTAATTTTTATTATTTGAGATAGGTAGGTAGTTTCTTAATCGAGATATTTAATTCGGTGATTGTGATATAGTTAGAACAGTAATTGTTCGATGCTAATGTACGTTGTGTTAAATCGTAACATCTAGTGCCATCCGGTGACTTTGCCTGCAAAGCACTATTAATAATGTTCGCGTAGTTGTTTGACGAATATGGAATACTAATTATTGGTGAATATTAGAGTAGTTCGTGAGTTAACGTTTGGCTCAGTGGATAGATTATTATAAGGACATCCGTTAAGGTTATTTCTGCAGACGCTAGTGATTTAGAGTGTAATTGGAGATATACCGGCAGTTGAGATAATGATTAGTTTGAAGTGATAGTTTAGTGCGATAGTAACTTGAAGTTAACTTTGATAGTAGGTACCCGCTTTAGAATCGTATAACCCGGTTGGTAAAGAATCATTGATGACTCTCGTGTAATGTTGAAATGGATTAGACAATGAGTTGCCCATGAGATCGAATAGCTTACATTCTACCTGGTTTCTGTTGTGATCGCTTATTTGGGTGGATAGTAGTCGTGGCGCGTGTGGCGCACGATGCTATGGTGTTCTGTATGCAGATGTGCACAGAGTGGAGAAGGTAGAGCTATTGCGATATTCTGAATTAGTAATGAGAAATCAATTATAAGATCTGGTTTAGATCGTAAGAGAGTCGATGCAATGATCCTTTTAAGAGCGTTCATGAAGTTGTGATTGATTACCTTGAGATGATTAGATAACGGAGTAGGTCGTGACTTGATTGAGAGGTTGCAATAGCAATTGCGCCCTAATCACACGATGTAGTGTTTAGCTTAGGTTAGCTAGTTTAGAGTGAGGTGAGGGGTCGCTGTGAGGGGTGGTTGGAGGCGACCATAGGTAGGGTTAGGTTAGGGTGATCTGGTTGTGTTACGTTGATGGTTTCCATGTGCGATACGTTACTGAGAACTATTTGTAAAGAACATGGATTAAAGTACCTACTTATTAATTACTACCTTCTGATGTCGGCTAAAGATGAATAATAATTATCGGCCATCCTCCTGTTCTCCGACATATTTATATGCTGTGACTTTCTCATTGTGGTTGTTAGGTTCTTAAAAATCCTGTGGGAACTCTTTGATTCCTTTTTTTCGATGACCTCCCTGGCGCAGTGGTCTTATAAAAGGGAGGTCCCATGTTTGATTCCCGGCAGGGGTTTCGAATTTCATAATTTCTAAATTTCTGGTTTGGTCTGGTGGGAGGCTTCGGCCGTGGCTAGTTACCACCCTACTGGCAAAGCCGTGCCGCTAAGCGATTTTGCGTTCGACGATGCCAAAGGGGTATGGGTTTAATAAAAACTGCCATACCCCTTCCAGGCTAGCCCGCTTCCATCTTAGATTGCATGCATTGTTTCACATGACAGTTTGAATGTCACATTCCCACATTTCTAGCTTCCTGAATACATAAAACCCCTATCAATAAATACATAGTCAATTACAGTAAGAAATCAATTGTTAATGAGAGAATGAATAGTTACAATGCCTCATTAAATTGGTTATGAATAGAGGCTTTTTGTTTTTGTTTCCCTATACTTAGTTACCAGAAGAAATTACAAAAAAATGTTGTTGGTACTTGGTAAGTAAGGGCGCCTTCAAAAAAATGTTGTTGGTAGACAATCGCCCTACACCTTTGATTGGTTGACGATCGCTCGCTATTGGCTCTGGGCATTCATGAGGCAGACAGTTAGTAGTCAGAACTTTTCTTTTAAGATTTCGGAACTTTTCTTTTAAGATTTCGGGCTTTATGATAGTGATGAAAAGGGAAGGAGAGGGTTGAAAAATAAGCAACTATTATTATTATTATTATTTTAGCGTTTAAACTATCGTGAGTGATTTTCCACTATAGGTACATATCTCACACCCGGCTTTACTCACGTGTTTAGTCGACGTTAGCCCGACTAGTTTCGAACCCATCCGGGGTCCTTTTTCAAAGCTGAGGGAGAGATATATGTATTAATGATTATTATCTATTTATTTATTTTACATCTAATTGGAACGGCAGTGCCACTTACACTAGATGATTAATGATAAATTTAAATACAAACACAAAAAGACACAAAATACAAAATGATAAAACATTAAACTATTTAAGTATAATATACAAAAGAAATTCTGAGATAGCTGAAAAAATATTTATATAAGTATACTAAAGTATCAGAAAAAAAATACTAAGGTATCCTACCTAATGACAATTTTTGAGTTAGTAGGTAAGTATTGGAAAATATGTAAACCTTGCAAACAATTTCCTTTATGTTTTTTTTATACAAAAAGGCACAAAATACAAAATGATAAATCATTAAACTATGTAAGTATATACAAAAGGAATTCTGATATAGCAGACGAAAATATGTACTAAAGTATCTGAAAAAATATACTAAAGTATCTAACCCTAATCACAATTTTTGAATTAGTAGGTAAGTATTGGAAAATACCTAAACCTTACAAACAATTTCCTTTATGTTTTCTTCTTATCAATATCAATCAGTCTGTGACTGTAGTCATCCGTTTCCTGTTATCAGCCTCATTGATAGGTTTACCTATTCATTCATAAGCATAACTTTCATTCACAATCTTATCAAGTACCTACTTGTTTAAATTGTTGAATGGCCTGATAGGATTCAAGTCTTTCCTGTGATAACAGCCTTTACTTAACCTACGTCAAAGGTATAATCAGATCATGGAATTTTATTCTATTCTAGTCTATCGGTTAACGATAATGATGATGACCTGCTAGTACTTGCGATTTTGTCTGTGTCTGTTTATCTCCAGTTGGTTTTAGATAAAAATTTACTCTTGATGACAGTAGGGGGAGTCTGTGCATTGATAGTTATAGTATCCGGCATCTGAACTTCGTAGTATCGGTACTTCCGATTGTAAAGCGTTGTCTCTGTCGTTGAGACCGATATGACGTACTATCACACTGTTTTATATAATATATAATATTTACATAAGCACACACTCACACACGCATACACACACACATACAATCATACACACACTGTTGTAATTTTATTTTATTATTGTATATACCTACATTTATTCTAACTCTATTCTGTTAAAATAGTTTAATTATAATTTCAAGTAATCTCTTTTGGCCTTCTGTTATACCTAGATTTAAATTTAAATAATAATTATGTATTTACGCTGTTGATTACTTTCAAATAAACAAAAAAAAAAAAAAAAAAATATAATATAATATAGTATATAAATAGATTATTATACTGCACAAATTTCAAACTCCTATTTTACCCCCTTAGGGGTTATATTTTCAAAAATCCTTTCTTAGCCGATGTCTACGTCATAATAGTTACCTGCATGCCAAATTTCAGTCCAATCTGTCCAGTAGTTTGAGCTGTGCGTTAGTAGATCAGCCAGTCATTTAGTTTTTCCTTCTGTATATTTAGATAGATTATATCAGTCACGGTACTGTCGCACTGGTCGATAAAAATCTGCACCAATAAATATAATTGTTCATTATTAATTCGAATAATAATAATTAGTCAAAGTGTAGGAATAAACCCCCGAATAAATCATGATTGCCGCGGTGGGTGCGTAGGTACTCGTATGTATATGTGGCGTGCATTGTGCACCGGATATTTTCGAATACTTTAATACAAACTCCGCTATAAGTCCCACAAATTGCTATTGCGCTGAAACCATGTCTCATTAACATGGAAATGACGTCATTTTAACGACAGCCAAAATAAAAATACCATCAGCTCGAAACTTCAGTCTAGTTCTGACGTCACTAAAATGGCGGCCACGCGCATTAGCAATTTGCGGTACTTTTATCTTATTCCACGTCATTCGGTTATTCCGCTCTTATCAACAGGAAAACCGCAAATAACTAATTATGTCATTCCATACTTATCAATCAAATTATATAATCTTATGATGATGCCTTATCACGTATCAGGTCTCAGTAAAATCCAGTATCCCTCGATGTTATCAATGATAAGACTCATCCATTCATCGCTAAAGTACATCTTCCGTTGTAGATAAGTTGGATGACACTAAGTAATAATTTTGACTCATAATACTTATCTGTTTATGAAATTCGATGATCGATGATCATCGAATTGGAATCATTATAAAAGTAGGTAATCATTTGAGTACCTACTTTTATAATGATTTAGTTTCGCCTAATTGACACACTAGCGAATTTGTCCTATCAATTTAAGTGCAGTACCTGGAAAGAAAGAAAGAAATACTTGGCAACTTTAGTTTCGTAAAGCGTTGTCTCAGTCGTTGAGAAGTAGGTACATGGGTGTAAACTATGAGTGACGCTCTACGAAGCCGAATCTACAGATTATCTCTCTCTAAAGTTCTATGTTTACGTCATTTCTTAACTATCCCACTTCTGAACTATGGCCAACCCTTCTCACTCTGAGAGGAGACCCGTGCTCTGCAGTGAGCCGGTGCGGCAGTGGATTGATCATGTAAATACAAATATCTACATGTGCATTTATAAATAAGACGCAATATCACGTGTTACCCGTGTATTTATATTCTTGGAACATTTAATTCATAAGCTTCCAATTAATAACTATCCCACGCAATACGTTCAGGAACAACAACTCAATTAGTTTCGACCCCACGCGGGAACTGAGTAGATCTAAATCCAACCCTAAACTTTTAAACTTTGTCACATTATTGGGTTGTTATAATTAGTTATGTGCTAAGTTAAATGTGCGTTTTAAGCTAAGTATTTAAGTAAGCTTAACATCGTCAGGAACCCGTATGCCTCCATAATGTTCTCAAAGGTGTGCGAAGTCTGCCAATCCGCACTTGGCCAGCGTGGTAGACTATGGCCGAAACCCTTCTCACTCTGAGAGGAGACCCGTACTCGGTTGTGACTAGTGATCTGGATGATGAATAAATAATGCTTTTGTCCTAGTAAAAGGAACAATCTAGCAAACGGAACGGCGGTGTATGAAATGGATAAATTTTAGTTCCTACAAAGTTACTCGGAGTTTAAACGAGGTTGTAAGAAGAAAACATAAATTATTATACAAACTAGCTTCTGTCCCGCGCAATGGTACCATTAAGAAATGGATGATAAATGGAATTTAGCTTTGTATGAATTGTATTTCGTGGTATAACTACTGGAACATTAGTTTTAATGGTGTGCGTTATGAGTTTAGATGATTAGTTATTATATTAGATTCGATTCGTGGCTTGCCTAACGGTCATGTTTTTTGAGTCGCACTAGATTACGGTACAACGAAGAAGTTTATGTGGTTAGAATTCATTAGTAAAGAGAATAATTAAAAAAAAACCATGATTTTTGAATTAGGTATTCTCTATTATACATATATGCTAAAAAGTAAGATAGCTATTATACCAAGTAGGGTATCATATGAAAGGGCTTTACCTGTATATTCTAAAACAGATAGATTCTTATGCATAATAGTTTTAATTCACCGTGCAAGATGACGAAAGAAATACCCGAGTACGGAACCCTCGGTGCGCGAGCAGACTCGCACTTGACTGGTTTCATTAGTCCTAGTACACATGGGAAAAAATAGTCCTATATCAAAATTTATGCATTATACATTGCTGTTAAAAAACTGAAATGCCACTGTCGCGCTTCATTTGTCCAGCCCTTTATTGGTGTGTGAATCATCACTGGATCGGAAATACGCCATTGGTCGCGTGTGATTTTGACTGTTTCCGCTATCATTATGTTTTATTAACGTCCCACTGTTGCACTCCTCTGCACCGTCAGTTAACTGTATAATACCACAGTTCACATCCGAGTTTTATTGTTATTAGGTATTATAGCTGAGCACAACCTAATTTTAGAGTATTTGCATCCTCTTCTTACTAATGTAATATGAAAAGGACAGACGCAGTTTGACAGTTTTAAATTTAATTGTTAGATGGCAAAACCCGTGATTATAGCGCACAGTCACGAGCCTACTGTTTAAATTAATTTGTAGCGTGCACTAAAATTTAGAGTCTTTAAATGTAAACTTCATGTTCTGTCCCTTTTTAGCATTGTTAAAAAGAAAAGGATGCAGATACTCTAAATCTAGTTTAGAGAAAGACAACGGAATCGGGGCCACTACTGAATTAAATACAATTAGGCGCATCGCACACCTACAGATTGGAGTAGAGCTGAAGAGTAGCGTCGATTTAGGATTAACTTTAGGATAACGGTGGCGACTTTAAATCTCCTCCGTATTTTGTATTTGTACAAGTAATCCCAGTCGTACAATAAAAACATTTGATAGAAAGTGATTATGGAATTGGAGCTATATAAATAGATAACTACAAAGGTGCAGAGGTATTGTGACGTCATCGAGATATGCAACGGATGTTCAGGATTTAGACAAGTAATCAGTGTCAGTTAAAATGACCGATA
Source organism: Maniola hyperantus (assembly GCF_902806685.2). Taxonomy (NCBI): domain Eukaryota; kingdom Metazoa; phylum Arthropoda; class Insecta; order Lepidoptera; family Nymphalidae; genus Maniola; species Maniola hyperantus. Next base: position 4,177,657 of record NC_048560.1, read on the forward strand.
AAATTATAGAAATAATCACTACCACTATTATAAATGCGAAAGTGTGTTTGTTTGTTGGTTTGTCTTTCAATCACGGAGCAACGGATTGTCATGATTTTTTGCATGGGTCTATACCCGAAGACCTGGAGAGTGACATAGGCTACTTTTTACCCCAGAGTTCAAAGAATCAAAGAGTTCCCACGGGATTTTTAAAAAACCTATCGATGGCATACGAGCCGAGTGTCGGGATATACACACGGGTACGGGGAGTGTCGCGGCGGCGCTACATGATGCGACGATACAGATGCATCGTATCACGAAATGAAAGCACTTTCTATAGAAGCATGGACCATGGACCGTACATGCGTCAGGTGGTGCGGTCTTATCATATTGTCTTCATACAAAACATTTTGTAGAAGCTAAGCCCAAGCACAAAAAGATGTTTTTCCCCAAACTGAGTAAATCCTCGTGTTTGTTTTTCACCTTTAACAAAATATTTACTTGATCCAATCTAAATCCAAACAGCCTAAGCCTACGCAAATAAACGGGATTGGGCGATAAAAAATACCCTGCTCTTTAATCGAACGCAGACGTCCGCTTTTTGTTTTTCAGTCAATTTTTTGTCGTCGATGTCCCTCGTTACTATTTAAACAGTGAAAAATGGTGTCCTATTTTCTTTTTCCTTCTGGGAAAGCTTCCCCACTTAGACGGTTTCGTCGACGGGTGTCTAATTTTACGCCCACTAAAAGCACACTATCGTCTGATTTGATACTTTATCAGATTTTTTGTGGGACGTTTGGGTTAAAAGAGTTTAATACTCTTGTGCAATAGCAAGTACTGCGTTGGACAGACTGAAGAAAATATAGAAGAACAGAAACAATACAAAGCTACGAAAATTCGGCTCGTTCAAACACTTGTACCATATTTTTAAACGCTCAAAGACGTGAACTTTGCACTAGTCGAGAAAAAGAAGAAAAAGCGAAGGCTAGGAGTCTTTTGGACTGAATTTCGTACTAACGTCTCTATACTCCAAAAGCTCGGCATTAAACAGAGTCGCACACTAAAAGTGCTTTGGACATGTCTCCCGGGGTGAGAGTGACTTTATCGAGCGTCTTGTAGTGCAGTGCCTTCACCTTGATCAAATCAGAGGGCGAGGAAGGTTGCGTATGCGATGGGCCGACAAAATTATGTCTGCTATGTGCGGTCTCTTGCACGTAGTGTACCTACCAGACTATCGGCCAGCAGGGAGAAATGGCAAATGCTCATGAGGCGCATTACATCTGCCCCCAAAATAACTTCGTGATGACCACAACCACCCTGCCAAAACTGTTACGATGATGAAGAAGAATTATTGTCACGGAATTTTGTATAAGCGACGAAGTATAATTTATCAGTTGTCTGCGACAAGCATATTCTGTACATTGCGAACGACATCAAAATAAGGCGACATAATTAATACTGGGGGAAATTGTGTTTCTGCTAAAGAGCGGCCGTTTCCGATCTCCTGGACCGGCGGTACCCAGCTTTGTGTATTTAAATAGGCTTGTCATTTTATTTAATTACATTTTTGAGCATTTAAAGTTAATAACATGAGAATCTTTAAATATATAAAAGGAAAAGCTGACTGACTGACTGATTTATCAACGCACAGCTCAAACTACTGGACGGATCGGGCTGAAATTTGACATGCAGATAGCCAGTCAGTCACCTTTCTTTTTATATATTTAGATATATAATTATTAGGGTTCCGTACACAAAGGGTGCCAAATGGATAGCATTAGGTACTCAGCCTCCGCTGTCCGTCCGTGCGTCTATCAGCAGGCTGTTATTTCGTGAACCATTATAGCTAGACTACAGATGAAAATTTCACAGAATATGTATTTTTATTGTTGTTGTACAAATAATAAAAAATTTAAAAATGGCCGCCACGAAAATTACTTAAAACAAAATAAAATAAAAAGTGTTATGTCTTGTGCGGAGCCCTACGTGTGCGAGTGCAAATCGCACTTGACCGATTTTTATCTACCGCTAGGGAAACATTATTACAACGCAATGGGAAATGCTCTCATCGACGTTGATGGCACTATATCTGTCAACAGCCTCGCAGACATAATAGAGGAGTAAGACAAAAAGTCTAAAAATGACTATCGGGAGCTCCATCCGCCATTGCGCATCCGGCGGACTTAACGATCCCATATGCAGTGGCGTCATGACGTCATTAGAGGGTACTTCATCTGTTGTTAAAAAAATATCATGGGTCTGTTACATTGTCGCTGAGTGATAATATTCTGAAGCAGAATATTGTGACTTATTCCGTTGTACCTACACAATCTCTAAACTAAAATAACATGTCTAAATCCATTGCTATCCCTTTCATAATATTGCTTGCGGAAAAGGATAGCACAAGATTTAGACCTGTTAATTTAGTTTAATTTAGAGATTGTGTACAAGAGAATCGGCCCCATTATGCAGTTACTATGAAAGTTAAATGTGTTTTATTTGCATTGAAGGCATTTTTTCAGACCCCTTTCAGTCACCTTTTCCTTTTAAATATATTTAGATAATAAAGTCATATTACTTATAGTCTCTATAGTTAGTTTTTATGGTCTCTACAAAACTACTGTCGTATTATACCTACCTACCTGACGTATCTATGGATATTTGGGTGCAGCTTTCATTTTTATTATTGTCACATAATAATTATATCCCCCGATAAAATCTTCAATTGACTGATGATCGATTGATAATATTATTTAATACGGGTATAACCATTGATGTTGGAATCCCCCTCTACTTGATGAAGCATGTGGGCGGGGCAGGCGAGCCGCGGATATGAGCAAACGCTCATATCAAAGTCTTTTGAGCACATTACTATGGGCCATTTTTGCCTAATTGTCACCGTGATTAGAGTTGCCGTACAAAACTCGAAAAGATGCCGAGTTTTACTGTAATTATAAGTCGTATGCGAAATAAAAATGTGAGTCCGGGTAAATAAAGGAATTTCTTTCGTCCATAAGATAAAAATCTACTAAAATATTTGTAGATCGAGGCATAATCTCGAAAAATTATATCGGTTGACAATGTTAAGAGCGTTCAACACAATTACCGATTTTTTAGGAATTATTCATGTGCGAAGTGCTACAGATATTAGGAGTAATAACGAATAAAAAGGTTGAAATATTTAAGAACAAGCCTTTTTTAAAGATCTATTGCTAATGAATTATTAATTTTATTGAAAAATAATAATCCTATCAAATCCTTATTCTTGCGGAAGACGTTTACTAAATTATACGATTTTGAGTGCGTCTTTAGTTAACATATAACCACGAAAAACACATATAATAAACACATTCTCTGGTTATTTCTAACAAAGACATTTATTTCTAACATACAAAAACTACAGTGATATCAAAACTCCGTCTTTCACACGGTAAATACTCAAAGCCCCGTTTGTTTTAGTGGTTTACTAAAACATCGGAAACACACGAGTATCTCGTAATGCCTACAATAAGAGAAGATAGACATAGCAATGCTAAGAAACATAAGGCCAAGCTATCCATATGAAAACGTCCATACGAATAGTCTTACAGTGTCACTTAGAAGAATATAAGAACTGTCTTGTGGGCACTAAAGCCACCGAAAGCCTTATGAGAAGAGTTTTTCGATGGAATGACCTTCTCCCAACTCTTGACACACTCATAAAAATACCAATGACTGATTACAGATGACCTAGAAATATCAAAACAAAAAAGAACTGTTATGCATGGTCTTTTAGTTAATCCTACTAAATCACAGGCTACTTTTGAAATTGGCCCAGCTACGAAATTGTATTGTGCCAATTTCAAGTCTTCCAATCATAGCTAATGATGATCACGTATCGTGGTCTAGCAGAGCAAACTTTCCGTGTGCGTAAAAGTGAAAACTCTAGGGCAACAAGATTATAAAGATAGCCAGACGTGAATAACTGACTAGGATACCCTTAAGGCTCTTGAAAACTATCAGACAGACGGTTACGAAACAAAAAATGTTCGACAACTTGGGTCACTGGTGATTTGTGAACCAGTGAAAAAAAACTTCACATCCATACAAAATTTATTTTTAATTTTCATAAGGCTCCCTAGAACATTTTTGTATGGAACTCTTTTTTGACACTTGGCATGTGCACAGAGCTTGAAGGTTTTCTTTCAGAAAAAAAATCCTTAAAGTCACAATTGTACAAAATTTATTGGAGTACCTTAATTACAAATTATAGACCTATCTCAGTGCTAACAATGCTTTGAAATGTCATCTAGAAAATTCTGAACAACCAGCCAGCCAGCTTCTTGAATAGACATAACATATTATTATCTGAGAATCAGTTTGGTTTCCGGAAGGGAAAGTCTACAGAAGATGCCATCAACCTTCTGACTGATCAAATTGTTAATCGTATAGAAGCTAAGAACAAAGTAGTAGGCGTGATTATTGATCTCACCAAGGCTTTTAATACCGTCTCTGTTCCTATTCTTGTAGGCAGATTAGAAGCTATTGCTATAAGGGGATATACACTAAGTATCTTCAAGGATTATCGCTGCGGTCGGGGAAAAAAGATGGCCAGCAAACAAAACAAATTCATACAAAAATTTCCTTCATTTTCAAACAAACAAAGAACTTGCGAAGTGGTCCCACGCGTCAACGCTCTTAATTTTGGGCTTGCGTGTGTCGATAATTTTATCGATAGTGTATTTTTGTTAATAAAGGCTAAACATCTTGTGGTACCTATTGTTATAAAAAAGTTTAAGTACTATAGCATAATTTATAGTAGGTAGTAATACAACAATAGTAGATCTATTTATATAATAAGACTTCCTCCGGCCTGACTGACAGACTGATCTATTTACTATCTAGTCTATCAATATACTTATATAAATTCTATCAATCCGCACATGGCCAGCGTGGTAGACTACGACCAAACCCTTCTCACTCTGAGAAGAGACCCGTGCTCTGCAGTGAGCCGGCGATGGATTGATCATGATGATGATGGACAACAATAGATTGCATATTTTATACTTTGCCAAAACAAGACAGGTATATCACGGATTGACTAGGTATGAATGACTGAATTACAGACATTTCCGGTACCATTATTGATTTTGAAATCGTAAGAACAGGATCTCGGCTGAAGTGAGAAGATTGGTAACTTAGGTAGGTACATACTGATATTTAACATACATATAAGTCGATTTGAGAACCTTTTTTTCGAAAGTCTGTTAGAAATCGTCATGTATGTAAATAAATTTAAAGAATGCCATACCATCTTTAACTGCCCTTTAAGATAGCCAATAATTATGACGTATTGATAATTATTATCGATATCGACTTCCAATTGTTACACATCACTATTTGTCAGTGGCTTGTGTATTGCCAGTGACGTACAAAAAATTTCACAATAATTTAATTAATTATTTTTAAAGTGATTACTTCGAGCGACATGTACTTTATATAGTGAAACATGTTTTTCAGATGTTTGCACAATAAGCACAATAATTATCAACGCTTGGAACATGATATTAAGAACTGAAAATATTTATTGTGCAAATTTTTATCATAGCTGGCAATACAATACTTGAATGGTACTTCAAAATCAACCCTACCGTTAAGAAGATACAGACGATTTTTGCTTGTAATTTTTTGACCAATAGTAGAGTCGCGATGGCTGTGTGCTGAATACGCTATTCTTTAAGATAGTGTGCGAGGTGGCTCGCGCGGTTTTCATACAAAAGTAACTTCATCAGCGTTCTATAGTATTTATTATTCTAGGGGTATAACAGTACTTAAAACGTACTACGCGTCAGGTCTTAAATAGGGCTACTTTATGGCTACCGCGTCAAATGTACTAACATTAGAAGTTCCCTAACTGTCGTGAACTGTGATACAACAGAATTGTTACCCGTCACTTAAGTTCTAACATTCAGATTATTGGAAGACGCCCTTGAATTAAAATCTCAGTTTTATTAGAGTAAAAATTCAGCCAATTACGCAAGATATCAAATAAGTAATATTCAAAGTGCCAATTAAAAGTTCGCACAAATTAATTTCTTTAAACGTTTTTCTACTCAAAAAATGGTAAATAATAATTATTAAACTCATTTGTTCCGATAAACCAGCTACGCGCTCGCATATATTTCGAACAATTTCAAATTACAAATCTAACAAACATCCCTAAATGGGATTAAAATAATTTGAAGATTCAATTCTGCACACCCGTTCAGATTAAATTTTAATGGATTAATTCATAACTAAATGAATTCAGGAATATGGAAATTATTTTCCACGGTTCTTAATCCTAAATCGACAGCAGTTTCGCACAACTAGTGTTAGTCCCGAAAATAAATTACAAACACAAACGTTTCTAAATTGGGTAGAATGTGAAGAGCTCTACAGTATTGGCGTGGAAAAACGCCAAAATGTTCAAGTTTGGAAAGGACACTTTGGAGTTTAATCAGTGCGCACGGGCTATGGAAATTATATTATTCAGAATTTTGTCACTCGGGAAACTCGTGCATGTTTAAATAGTTCAGAAGTGGGATCAGGATGAATAGTTAGTAATTCTGAACGCTATTGATGCAAACTTCATAAACTTCGCCAAGTGCCGTTCTTGAAATATCTAACATAGCTCGAATAGCTCCTTCGTATATATTAAGTACGGAAGTGTGTCTGTTGCGGATATTATGAAGGAATAAATCTCTAATGAAAGAATCTTCTTTACAGTATTTCTTATAAAAATCATCAATAGCAAGCCTATTTTGAAATGCATACGTTGTTTTTTTGGGAAATGTAAATATATATGTAGTATATATTTAAAAAAGAGAAGTCCTGATTCACTGACAAACTCATCGTCGCTCAGCCCAAACCATTGAACCTAAAAAGTTATACTTTATAGGAAATTTTAAAAAATTATCCCTTGTAGTGCTACAAGGTATAACAATTTTTAAAAAAATTCTTGGGTCGCTGGTCTTGTATATTGCGGTGTAATATTTATTGCACGTGCTGTATTTTTTATATAGTTATGGCGACAGAATATTAACTGAATAGCTTGAATTTCATACGAATGAATAGAGTAGGTAACTATGATTGCGCTGTTCGGTTTTCCTTGTGGCACGGACGACGAATTTCCTCAGACGAACGACAGAGGTTTTCCTTCCTCCAAGAATAGTAACATCACTTAAGATTATGGATGCATTATTAATATTATCATAATAAGCCTTCAAAGCGAGTCATCCCACGTTCCAATTTTAAATTCATCTTTGGTTTCTATTCACACGATTGCATTCAAAATCAAAACTTATTTATTTAATGTAGGACAACAGGTATTTTCTCATGCTACGGTTGTGACTTTACCACCCAGTGAGAAGTATCTTACTTCGAAAATTTAAAATAATAATTTTTAGTTCATGACCACAATTTAATTTTTTTGTGTGATGTAACCACAAATTCACGGTTTTCAGATTTTTCCCCTAATGTCTGCTATAAGACCTACCTACCTGCCAAATTTCATGATTCTAGGTCAACGGGAATTACCCTGTATGTTTCTTGACAGACCGACAGACAGTCAACAAAGTGATCATATAAGGGTTCCGATTTTCCTTTTGCGCTACGGAACCCTAAAAAGTTACAATATGCAACAAATGCTAACAATACACTACACCATTTTGTAGGCAACTGAAAGCTCAGCATGTTTTCCACGCAACTTTGTCATTAACTCACTTAATAAGTGTGTTTTACGCTTATGGTAGTTTCTAGTATGTCAATTGGTGAGATTGCGGCCAAGGGCTAACTTGTATCTGAATAAAATAAAATAAAATTGTATATTGCGCTTGTGTATCTTATAATTCTACGTCAAGCGAGACGTTGGGGCTTCTCTCTCTAGTTAATGCAATTAAAATGCTTCTATTATAAGCAATGTGCTAAATGAAATGAAATAAATGAAATGAAATAATTTTATTTGCTAAATATGGGTAGTTTACAAAAGTCTTAATATATTACTTATAATCTAAATAGTCCCCGCATATTTACTGATACTTCAGCATGCAAATATTAATAATAATATATCTAATGCTTGTTATTCCGTGATCAGCTAAATGTCAAGGCGTATCCGACAATTGAAATGAAAGTCCGCTGAGTTTGGAACTACCTTCCAGTATAACTTTGTACTAGTACATAGTTATTATGTTCATATTTTATACTATTACGAGATGATGAATGTTACTTTATCCGCATGGATTAAGATATCTAGTTCCTGTGGGGAACTCTTAGATTTTCAGAAATTAAAAGTAGCTTACGTTCGTACCTCTGTACCAAACATCGAAATCGGTCAGACGGATGGACCGTAAAAAGCTAGCAGAGAAGTTAGCAGATAGATAGACACACTTTCGCATTTAAAATAACTATTTTAGTATAGAACTATTAAGTATGGATTTATAGTTTGTACCCCTTTGACATTTAAATTAAGATGGTTCCAAGAGGAAATGCGAATCTTTCAGAAAACATTTATCCCACTTCTGATGCCAATATCACATAGCATGAAACCTTCAGCAATCAGAATAAATCTCCTATGCTTTATAGTTTTTGCATTATTCATATTGCAGGTAAGAAATACATCTTTTATTTATGCCTGTTAACCATGTGATGATTAGGTCACGTGGTGCCCCTTATCGCATACTAAGTATGCATCTGCTGGTCAAAGAACATAAAGGTCAGAATAATTTTAAGGTCTATTGACATTCTCAAAGGTTTTTAGGGTTCCGTACCTCAAAAGGAAAAACGGAACCCTTATAGGATCACTTTGTTGTCTGTCTGTCTGTCTGTCTGTCTTTCAAGAAACCTACAGGGTACTTCCCGTTGACCTAGAATCATGAAATTTGACAGGTAGGTAGATCTTATAGCTGACATTTGGGGAAAAATCTGAAAACCGTGAATTTAGGGTTAGATCACACAAAAAAAATTAAATTGTGGTCATGAACTAATAATTAGTATTTTCAACTTTCGAAGTGAGTGACTATATCAAGTGGGGTATCATATGAATGGTCTTCACCTGTACATTCTAAAACAGATTTTTATTTATTTTTAGGCATCATAGTTTTTGAATTATCGTGCAAAATGTCGAAAAAATACGACTGTAGTACGGAGCCCTCATTGCGCGAGCCTGACTCGCACTTAGCTGGTTTTTGCGAATGTAACGACTGATGAGCAATGTTTTAATGTAGAGTTGTTTTATCGTCATTTAAACAGGTTTGCAGTTTTATGTCCTTTGTTTTTTATAGCTTAAAGCGTACCTAATAAAAGGATTTAATAATGTACCTACGTAGGAAATTCGAGAGGGATTTTTTAAACGTATTTAACTCTTTCAATATACGAGGAGTTTACGTTCAGTCTTTATGGCAATCTGAACATACCTTAGGTGACAATGGCTTAGCAAAAGGCTTCAAAAGCTTTGGCTTGCCTTTGCCACGTCTTATTTTATTATTATACTACCTTATGCTCGCGACTTCGTCCGCGTGGACTACACAAATTTCAAATTTTCACCCCCTTAGGGGTTGAATTTTCAAAAATCTTTTCTTAGCGGATGCCTACGTCATCATAGCTATGTGCATGCAAAATTTCAGCCCGATCCGTGCAGTAGTTTGAACCACACGAGTAGATATTATAGACCAGAGGGGAAGCTTCACACTAGCTCACGCACACCACGACGTGCCACAGACGCTCCGTGCGCCCAGTTTGGCGGCAAACGGAGCGTCCGTGACACGTCGTGGTGTGCGTGAGCTGCGCTAGAGTGAGTGAACCTACAGCCAGCCGCTAGTATGAAGCTTCCCCTCTGCTATATATCTACTCGTGTGGTTTGAACTGTGCGTTGATAGATCAGTCAGTCAGTCAGTCAGTCACATATTCCTTTTATATATTTAGATAATAGTAAGCTGAAGTGGTAATGGGCGGCCATGCCTGTCGTAAAGATGGCCGCTAGAGCCGAAAAATCCTAGAGTGGAGACCGAGTATAAGCAAACGTAGTGTGGTGCGCACTCCAGCACGATGGACCGACGATCTACATGTATTTATAGGCGAGGACCGGGTGTGGTGGCGCTCATTAGTAAAGGCCTATGTCCAACAGTGGCTGTTGACAGGTCGATGATGATTATGATGAATTATTGGAAAACTCACATAATGATTGAACGTGGAACCGAAAACTCGACCAATGCCGTACTAGGGGAAAGGGGAATATTAGTCAACAATTAACTTGGCTAATAATAAAAAAAACAACGGCCAAATTGATACAGAAACTGCAAGAGTCGGTTTTTCATTAGCCCAGCAAATTTTCCCTATATATTTGACTTATCAGTCATCACCTATGCTATGTATGACGCGTATCTCGGATGTTAAACCTACATTTTCCACCTATCCATACTAATTCAAATAGCAATATCTATATTTTAGCACATAATATTTTAGTTCGTACAACCGATAGACGTTGGGGTCCCAGGGTGCTGGAATGGCGACCTCGGAAGACGCAGCGTTGGAAGACCCCCCACTAGGTGGACGGACGATATCAGACGAGTCGCAGGGAGCCGCTGAATCCAGGCGGCGCGGCGCAAGACCGTGGCGTGTGGAAGTCTCTACAAGAGACCTATGTCCAGCAGTGGACGTCTATTGGTTGATGATGATGATGATGATGATATTTTAGCAATGCATTCCAGAAATGCATTCAGGCTCGCAGTTCCACGCTGTCAATATAAGGACATGGCAGGTACTTCACATAATCTAAAGAGGGATCAATAAACTCTCAAGGTGAGCACGGAGCACACAGTAGGTATCTACATCGGTGGATTTTATCGCCTTTATAAAATGCTTCTATGGTTTGACGACAATGCTGAGTGGGCAATGGGCATAGTATTATAATTATCTAGCTTATGCTCGTGACTTCGTCCGCGTGGACTACACAAATTTCAAACCCCTATTTCACCCGCTTAGGGGTTGAATTTTGAAAATCCTTTCTCAGTGGATGCCTACGTCATAATAGCTATCTGCATGCCAAATTTCAGTCCGATCCGTCCAGTAGTTTGAGCTGTGCGTTGATAGATAAGTCAGTCACCTTTTCCTTTTATATATTTAGACTAACTAGGGCATGTGTGTAAAACTCAGACAAACGATCAAGGTGGACTTATCAGACCCGTATACCCGAAAGGGACAAAACAACAAAAGAGAATCATACTTACGAATGAAAGGTTATAATTTGCGTTCGCTACGACCGTTACAGCCGATCACAAACCAATGCACCATAAATGGCTTTTACACTTAGCTTCAGCACTAAATTTAAAAGAAAACTTAATAAAAACTCTTAATATAATAAATTACTATTACAGAGGTTTGAAAAAAAGGTAAACTACGACATAGAAAAAAAATGTGATGCCAAGTCCACCTTGATCCTTTGTCTGAGGTGTAAAAGAATTATTACCTATAGATCTATCTTCGCACTTTCGGAACCACGGGCAAGATTGTGCATCACTTTACTTATCTCCCAAACAAGATTTCGTTTGTAGTAACTAAGTAGTAAGTACAAACAAGAAGCGGTGACAGCCCTTCTTTTTCCTTCCCCAGTTCCTTTTTCCTTTTAAGGCACGCAACCCTAAAAATGTTCAATAAAATGCTACAAATTAAAAAAAAATTCATACTGAAGCATCCTCAGGAGATGTTGACTCTACAACGCGCGTTGAAGTGACCTTCTATCCATCATTACTCATTATTGGGACGGGATGATTTATAAATGAGTTTAGTTTGTTTACGACAGACTATCTACCATTCTCACCCACAAGAGACTCCCATTAGAAATAAGGTCACAAACTTCAATATCAGCTGATAGGTTTTATAGCGCCTTGGTAAATATAATAAACCACTTAACCTCTCAAGCTATCGCCAATAAGGCTTCAGTCAGACGGAGCTTATATCCGCTATAAATAACTACTCAGCTATTTTAGCAGCGATGGATCGACGCTGCAATACTAGTTTTATTTTTATCTTAAAACGGCTAAAGTGTTAGCAGCGGCCGGCTGATTTGCCAAACTTATTTAAAAATTCGCCAAACACAAAACATTCACCGTATCCCGAATTGTGTCACCAGTTCCAATTGATTAGCTGAATGAAAAATAATTATTTAACGTGCTTTTTACACATATTTATTTCTTGATCTGATAGTTATTTCAAGCGAAAAAACCGGCCCAGTGCGAGTCAGACTCGCGCACAGTTTAGTTCCGTACTAGTCTTATTTTTTCAACATTTTGCACGATAAATCAAAAACTATTATGTGTAAAAATAAATAAAAATCTGTTTTAGAATGCACAGGTAAAGTCCATTCATTGATACCCCACTAGATATAATAATCTTACTTTGAAAGTTGAAAATACTAATTATTTGTTCATGAACACATTTTTTTTTTTGTGACTTAACCACAAATTCTCAGTATTCGGATTTATTTCTTTACTTTTGTTATAAGACCTGCCAAATTTCATGATTCTAGGTCAACAGGAAGTATACCCTGTAGGTTTCTTGACAGACAGACAGAAAACAAAGTGATCCTATAAGGGTTCCGTTTTTCCTTTTGAGGTACGGAACCCTAAAAATTGAGCATTCTCAATTCTTAGCGGTGGTTCTTGCTAGTAGCGAACACGAAGCTAGTCATCTGCTGCCGTAAAATTAGCAGCGATAGTTTCTAGCAGCAGGAATTCGCTACGTATGAATAAGACTTAAAATAGTCTCCAGCCACTCGAGAATATTATCGAGCGCACAGTTATTTTATTTATTACCCAATATAAAGCAATTGCTATAGCCTTAAACTTGACCTTTTGTACAGTGATCATCAAAATGTAAGTTACCAAAAGGAATTTCTTCTCTTACCTCGCCTTTTAGTCGCACCATTCCAGCAGAATTTACTTTGCCAATGTCACTGACCAATAAAACCGGTCAAGTGCGAGTTGGACTTGACACGAAGGGTTCCGTACCATCGTACAAGATGTAACACTAGTGCAGTGCGACAAGGCTATCTTGGCGTGTGGCGAAAATTGGGACTAACGTTGCCGTCAAGTGTCCTCTTTGTTCTTGTTTGAATATTCTAAGCTTTTGTTCTCCAACAGCGCCCCCCTGTCAATGTCATTCAAGTGCCAAGAGAGCCTTGTCGCACTGCACTTACTTTTTAATTTATTTTTTGCATGGCGGCCATTCTGAACTTCGCCATCTTGGTTTTTTATTATTTCTTGTTTTATCGGCAATAAAAATACTCACACTGTAAATTGTTTGTTACTGTGTATTATTTTCCACTGAATTAGGTTATCATTTTTTTAATTTATTATGTGGATTGTGGGTATTTAAATTTGGGTAAATAATTGCCTTATTTTTGCTTATTTCTGTGCCTTACTGTACCGACCCATTCTCATTGATTCAATTCTCACTATACGTCTATCAATCAAATATCAACTTTGTTGGAAACGCTGTATAAATCTTTGTGCATACATTCCGACTGAATGGAAATTCCATCTGCTATCACATTTCTTGAATACCCGACTCTATTTCAAAGCTATTGAGCACAATTTTGAACGTAAGACGAGAGCGCCGATACATTCTTATTTTACAGATCGCTTTCTTGAATGGATTTATTTTCGTTCCCTTTGTGGGTACTTTCGAATGTTCTACACTGGATATGTGCCAAGGGATTTTGGTTATTCAACGGTGATACAATTTCGCCGTTTATTTCTTATCTGTTGCCTCGCGGTCTCGATTGGTCTGTGCCAAAACGGGTCTTAAATACTCTTAGGCAGTGGTCCGGCCGCCGACGATGAAACGAGTAGAACTAGAAACTTAAACGAGTTGGCGATCAGCGGGAAGCGAGTGTGTAGTTTCGATAGTTTTGTCGCCGGGCTATAAGCGAGTGTGCAAGTGCGACGAGCGATTACTCGCGCCATTCGCCCGCGGTCGATCAGTCGTGGGCAAACCTGCGCGCGCGTTACACGTGTTTACAACACAACAGCGAGCGAACATTGCTGAACGATTATCGCTGAGCGAGTTTATTTTTGAAAGCTCGACGCTCAGCGACAAAGCTAGTAAATCGAGTCGTCGCCAGTGTGAACAGTCAGAGAGCAACTTTTGATATATATGCATCTCTTTCGTTTACACGGAATGTACATTTATTGTGCGTTTCTTGAGAGAGAAAATCCCCGATAGTTGGTCGTTTTCTCGCCGGCCGGCGGCGGTCGGACCACTGCCAAATACTCTTAAACTGGAGATTGACTTGTACTGAGTATTAAGTATGTGAAGCACTTTGGGCCGGAGCACCCCAGTACCAACTCCTTCCTTTTGATCGGATCCAAAGGTGGGCTGTTCGACTTGTGGACGACAAACTAACCGGCTCATTCGAAAGCTGCGAGCTCCGCAGAGACGTAAGCTCTCTTTGCGTGTTCTATAGCTTCTATAAAGCAGAGTGTTTTGAAGAGTTGTTTCATCTCATTCCAGCCTCCTTTTTCTACAATCGCACCGCACGCCACCGCAAACAATTCCACCCTCACCACCTGGGTGCATTTCAACCACCCGTTGTGCCAGATCCTTTTTTCCACGCACATGCAAACTGTAGAATCTACTCCCTTCGGCGGTGTTCCCATTAGAATAACATAAGGTTATTCAAGGGCTGGACCAACAAATTCCTGAAAGGTCGGCAACGTATTGGTGGTTCCTCTAGTACTGCAAATGTTCATGGGCGGCGGTAATCACTTAACATCAGGTGACCCGCCTGCTCGTTTTCTCGCCATTTTTATTTAAAAAAAAATAAAGCACATAAATGCCCTCCCAAATTAACCGTACAAAATTAGCTATCCAAAAACATTGCGACAAATTTTGCTGTCTCTACAAAATGTTAGGTATGTTCTGTGTTATTTCCTGCGTCCAATCATAAACTGCATCATCATTTGCCATCAGTTGCGATCAAGGTCAATCTCAAAACAGACCAGAGTCAACGAGACGAATCAACTATAAAGAACGATGACCTAATTCCTAATAATCGTCTAAGCCCATCTAAATTTAGCCCAAGTAATTTTTTTATTCGATGACAAGGCCCTTGACTGCGCTCTGACCTGGTAATAGGTACCTAATGCATGTTCATGTAAGATGGAAGCGGGGATTTGTAGGTCAATTAATGGGCTAATAAGGGATACATAGCAGCTTAACGAATTCCATCGAATTCAATCCATCAGTCTGTATGGGTTGGACATAGTCCTTTTAAAAACCATGTCACCAAACGCAATTCTCCGCCTTCCTCATGTACCCGCTTCCTGCAACCTTCCTCATGTCATCGGTCCAGTGGGCTGGAGGTCGTCCTACACTGCGCTTACTGGTACGCGATCTTAACTACAGAACATGTCTGCCCCATCAGCCGTCGCGTCGGTTCTGTGTCAGTCATGGCCTGCCCACTGCCCGTTCAGCTTGTTAATCATTTGAGCTATGCCAGTCACAATTCCGCAACCGTGGCGTTCCGAACCAGTGGTAAATTAAAACTACCTGACTATTCATAAGCACTTGTAAAAAGTTTACATGAATAAAAAAACATTCTATTCTATTCTATTCTTCTATGAATTTCCCCCTTTCGAACTTAAACCCATAGACTAGGTTTCTACGCGGTATCGTACCGGAATCCTAAATCGCTTACGGGATACGGCACATCCTTGCTAGTACCACTCTACTAGCAAGGATGTGCCGTAGCCCGTAAGCGATTAACCTAACCTAACTGGTAATTAGACACGCCCAAAGCCTCCCATAAGACCAACCCTCCACCTCCCATGGCACCACCAACCTCTTAGTTATATGGGCCGAATCGCGGGATGGCGCCCGTTCGATACTTGTTCTTGGCGTTGTCCCGGGGCGCCTTCTTGACTCCCTACAAATTATTTTATGTCTCCTCCTTGTCCCTTATGCTCACTCTCCCCCCTTGGGGGCTAGACGTCACTATTGACCTCCCATCAGACCAGACGCAATTCAGAAATTTTCAAATTGCACCTTCGAGAAATCGAACCAAGAATCTCTATTTATACCTATACGACCAGCGTCCTCTTCGCCAGAGAGGTCGTCGAGTAAAAATTTAGGCAGAACAAACAGACCAATAAAAATTGGTCCACAGGAAATGGTATCGTAAATAAAAGTCGTTCATGTTCCCACATTTACCCGTCGATTCGAAATCGTATAAATAAAGCTTACGCTGAAACTTTTTTTATCTCTGAATAGTTTTGCGCGTGACTGCGATTATATTTGATGGTGGATATTTGCCAAAATTGCCAAAAGGTCGTGGGTTCGGTGTGACAGACGCAATACATAATTTAATTTGTACCTATTTACCAGAAAAAAGTCCTCAGTCTAAAATTCCTCAATGTTTGAAGGCCAGTCTTCGAACAGTAGGTGCACGTTGCCAGTGATGATATTTAGATCCGAGACATGATCGCTAACTATCAGGGCGTCATAAGAAAGCTCAGTTACTTAGCGGATGATGGAGAGAGCAGAGAGCTATGCTTGGAGTTTCTCTACGTGATCAAATCAGAAGTGAGGAGATCCGTAGGAGAACCAGAATAAGCGACAAAGCTCAACAAGCTGCCAAGCTGAAGTGGCAATGGGCAGGGTACATAGCTCGAAAAACCGGCCAACCGAGGGTTCCAAAATCGACGATGTGTCAAATATTAGGCTGTGGTGACGTGAAATCAAAGAAAAATAGTAAAACATTTGACTCCTGCCAGTGACGTCGATGCCTCGACGTTTTCTTAGTAGTTCTCTACCTGTTGGGAATTGTGCCTATATCCTGAAAAATATTTCTAAAGGGGTCGAGACGTATGCTACTCTAACAAACAAAATAAAACATTTTGGTGCGATACAATTAATCAGTTTATTTGTGCCGGATGCGGTCGCCATTAAGATAAAGGGATGACAGAAAAATAAAAATATATATAGCTATACTACGATAACATTACTCTATCAGGCGTAACTAGTAACGAACAATATTTATTCATAACGCTATTCGTGATAATTCTCCGTCCTTGAGATAAGGGTTCTCTACAGGATCATTTTATGATAAAAGAGCGTGGATTTGACCTGCAGCTCGTTCCGGCAACGCACAGGACTGCAAATACTATTTTATACATGGCATAATCTTGTACCTATATCAAATATTTGAAAAGAGCAACCGCCGAGTTTCTTGCTGGTTCTTCTCGGTAGGAAAGGCATTCCGAACCAGTGGTAGATGCATCCGACTATTCGTAAGTACTTGTAAAAGTTTATTCGAATAAAAAAGATTTTTATTATTATTTATTTATTATTATTTATCATATTTTATTATTTTATTCAGATATAAGTTAGCCCTTGACTGCAATCTCATTTGGTGGTAAGTGTTGATGCAGTCTAAGATGGAAGCGAGCTAACTTGGCAGGGGTATGGCAGTTTTTATTAAGCCAATACACCTGTGGTGATCAAACCGACAGTTCACTCACTCTAGTTCACTCTGGCCGTGGGAGGACATCTATTGGTGTAAAGAGATGTTTGCCGCACTTCACGGCGAGCCTAGCGCCGTCGTGCGGAGAGCCGTCACGAACTGACATACGGACCAACAATATCTCCGCGCGCGGCGAAGTGATTTGAGCCACACGCAGCGCGGAGTAAAAACAGAAGAGGTACAAGTTCAGTAGGGCCATAAGCCAAGATGGCGGGCCCTAGACGGTGAAATCCCGGCTTAAAGCACAACACCAGGGCACAAAGTTGCCCTGCGCCACACCCGGGTAAGGAGGCCAAGCCTCGAGGCCTGTACCCCCGTCTGGCCGTTCCGGCCAAACGGAGAAGACTCGCACATGCCGTCCAATACCGAAACAAAACATATTGATCGTAGTACCAATTTTTATTCATAAGGCCGGACGTGTTAATCGCTTGCCCTTGGGACGACATTCGTACGCGGTACGCACGGCTAGCGTGCTCTAATTTATGAATGGTACGCAGTTTCATAGACACGGCATGGAGGGGCGTGCCCGGGTGTATTTATAATCATTTGGACTAAGAGCCAGCGCGTGCCAGACTTGTGTTATTTTATAACCAACTTTATATATTCCAAGCCACTGACGTTTGGGTAGTATAAAAGGCGGTCACTGAAAATCAGCGTTGGGGCGTCTGGTACCTCAGATATTTGCCATAGAGGTTTGTGTCTCAACACAAGCTGAGTGGCCTACCTGTTCGAGGTTGTTGCACTGCTGTTATACAGGACAATAGTGCCTACACCATGTATTATGATACCTCGAATAAACATTATTCTATTCTATTATCTTTCTATATATAAAAATGAATCGCTGAATGTGTTGCTTCGCTTAGTACGAGATTTTATGTCTCACCAACGTTGATAGTATTCGAGTGTCGAAACACTCCCACGGTATAGTAAACTGGACCTTGTTTTAAAGCTCAAATTTGTCTACACATCTACAGCCAGCGCTCCTAGCGGAAATATTACGGAATCAAAATCAGTGGCATTGAATTTTTGAATTCAATTCAAGGCGCTTTAGGGTCATTTTTACTTTGATGTTATTGTGTTTCGACTCTCTAATTCTAGCAACGTTTGGTGAGACGTAAAATCTTATACTAAGGGTTCTGATCGCAAATCTCGAGAACAGCTGAACCGATTTCGCTAATTCTTTTTTCATAGTATTCCTTGAAGTACGGGGATCGTTCTTACAGAGAGAAAAATTAAAAAAAAAATTGAAAAAGAATCGACTGTTAGGCGGTACGAAGTTCGCCGGGTCAGCTAGTATTCTATAAAAGCTGAAAGTTTTTCTGCGTACTGTGGTCTGTGACGTAAGATACGACAATACGCAGATAAACTTTCAGCTTTTATAAAACAACGAAGGTCTGGCACGCGCTGACTCTCTCTCTAATTGGATGCCGTCCACCGTTCGGTTATAAACGTATGCAGACGATTTAGAATTCGACCTGGCCGCTGTATAAATCGATCTATAAATTATAGCTATAACAATCTAAAAACATATCCCATACAGTCGCAAATAGTAGACGCAAATGTTTTAAGAGTACAAGAAACTAAAAGCTTAATTTGCTATAATTAGCTGAAATATGCAATTCTGTATGGTGCAACATGCAGCCAGTGGCGCGCACAGAGTTTGAAGCCAGGGTAAGCATTAGTAAGATAGGCCTTAGATAGACCTTATAGAGACCTGCTGAATGGCAGGTCATAAAGAAAAATGAGCACTGGTCATTTCAACTAGGGTAAGCAGTACTTTTATGCCTCTATGAATTGCACGCCACTGCATGCAGCATGCGATATGCACCGCCCGCCCGCCCTCCCACTGCTAATACATGGTCGAGATAGCCATCGGGGAGGGAATGCCCTGCACACCCGCACGTCCCCCGCGCTACCCCGGTGCAGGCGAGCGCGGGTGTGCGGGGCGTCCCCCCGCCTCATACCCCGATTGCCATCTCAACCTGTCGCGGACTATAGCTAGATAGCTTTGACCACCAGCATCTTAACTCAAATCTATTTATCTTCTGTGACATTGAAAACGTAAGACAGTCGTAAATGCAGTTCGTGACGTCAAACTTGACGCCAAGATAATATGACGTCACAAAATGTATTTCGGTCAAAGTTACGATTTCAATGTCAGAGATTTTTGATTAACAACATCTAAAGCAGGATCATCATGATCAACCCATCACCGGCTCACTACAGAGCACGGGTCTCCTCTCAGAGTGAGAAGGGTTTTGGCCATATGCGGATTGGTAGACTTCACACACCTTTGAGAACATGAAGAACTCTCAGGTATGCAGGTTTCCTCACGATGTTTTCCTTCACCGTTAACGCAAGTGATATTTAATTAGTTAAAACGCACATTACTCCGAAAACTTAGAGGTGCGTGCCCGGGATCGAACCCCCGACCTCCGATTAGAAGGCGGACGTCCTAACCACTAGGCTATCACAGCTTATAAAGCAGGACTATGTAGAGAAATTAGTTGAACGCTCTTCACCTAACTCAATGAATGTTGGTAAAAGTATAGTAAGTACCTAGTTATTTTTTTAATTAGACTAGCTGATGCCCGCTACTTCGTCTACGTGAGGATATAGGTTTCAGGGTTCCGTACCTCAAAAGAAAAAACGGAACCCTTATAGGATCACTTTGTTGTCTGTCTGTCTGTCTGTCTGTCAAGAAACCTACAGGGTACTTCCCGTTGACCTAGAATCATGAAATTTGGCAGGTAGGTAGATCTTATAGCTGACACTTGGGGAAAATCCGAAAACCGTGAATTTAGGGTTAGATCACACAAAAAAAATTAAATTGTGGTCATGAACTAATAATTAGTATTTTCAACTTTCGAAGTGAGTGACTATGTCAAGTGGGGTATCATATGAAAGGTCTTCACATTCTAAAACAAATTTTTATTTATTTTTATGCATCATAGTTTTTGAATTATCGTGCAAAATGTCGAACAAATACGACTGTAGTACGGAACCCTCATTGCGCGAGCCTGACTCGCACTTGGCCGGTCTTTTACATTCTAAATCAGATAATTCAGTTATTAATATAAAAATTATAGATTAGCTTATTCGTTTTTATAGACGACTATCATTGGATTTGGTTAATGAATATTTATATTTACTTAGATCGCACCCACGTACAATGTGACACTATTGATTGATCGCTATCATCTTATCAATGATTTAAATATGGCACGCACGCTCTTTCCGGTCGACTTTTATCTATCTAAATAATATACAGGGTGTAAACAAAACGCTAGCAAAAACGAAGACAGGTGATAGTACTGATGATTACTGATTTGATACCACAAAAAAAAACAAAAAACAATTGTCAAAGTTCACGATATTATATCTATAATATAAAAATGAATCACTAAATGTGTTGCTGATCGCAAATCTAAAGAACAGTTGAGCCGATTTCGCTAATTCTTTTTTATAATAGGTATTCCTTGAAGTAGGTACGAGGATGGTTCTTACGGAGAGTTTTTTTTTTTAATTGAATCGACTGTTAGGCGGAACGAAGTTTGCCAGGGCAGCTAGTTGCAAATAAAACATCTGAATGACGCTAGAGGTCAAAGAAAGTAGGCTGTTAATCTGTAGGTAGGCTACTCGGAGTTAATGCCGCGTCGTAGGTGGAGCATTGACCCCAGTTTTACACGCCATACATTGCGGGGTTGAAAAATACGAAATCACTAAAACTACAAAATGAGGAAATCCAATACCAATAATCGGTTATTGTTTGTGCGGGTGTGCGGAGCGTTACCACCCCGATTGACATCTCGACCATTCTAGCCCCATGCACTACCGCTATACAAAAAATCACGTTAATTATTTTATCAGTAGCTACAGTCAAAGGCCCTATTAGCTCTTTCTCTATTAGATTATGTGATGTGTCGTAATCAAAAGCAAAACATATTAAAATAATAATGCGTCTGTAGGGACAAATTCAGTCCGCCCACCCTTTCATTTTTGTTAAAACATGTAATCAATAGAAAAGGCCCAGCTATTTCGGACAAAGCAACGCAAAGCTTTAGTATGTATAACTAATTTTACCATTCGCGTAGGAGTGAATGTTTACGTCCATTCCGCCATTTTTAGGGTTCCGTACTCAAATGATAAAGCGGAGCGCTATCTCTTTGCTGTCCGTCTGTCTATCTGTCCGCGTATTTTGGTTCCTATTTGGTGTAGAATGTTGACCCAAAACAGAATACCTATTAAATTAAAAATTGAATAATATGAAATTCATTTCATTTCTAAAAGAGCGAGGTCCGACTCGCACTTGCCTGGTTTTTAGGGCTCCGTACCTCAAAAGGAAAAATGAAATCTTACAGGATCGCTTTGTTGTCCGTCTGTCTGTCTGCCTGCCGTGTCTGTCAAGAAAACCTATAGGGTACTTCCCGCTGACCCAGAGACATGAAATTTGGCAGGTAGGTAGGTCTTATAGCACAAGTAAAGGAAAAAATCCGAAAACTATGAATTTGTGGTTACATTAAAAAATTAAAATGTGTTCATGAACAAATAATTCGTATTTTCCAATTTTCAAAGTAAGATAACTATACTATAGCTTCTAAAGCTGATTTTATTTATTTTTATGCCTAATAGTTTTTGATTACCGTGCAAAATGTCGAAAAAATACGACTGTAGTACGAAACCCACACGGTGCGCGAGTCTGACTCGCACTTGGCCGGTTTTTTATATCAACGCTAATGAATGAACATTGAACACCAACTGATCCCCATCAATGGTTATATTGAGGGTAGTTTTGTTTTTGTTTGTCTTCCCGTTGGTAACTTTGGGTATGACGTAGTTTGGTTTGTTTACATTCGACACAATTGCAAACTTTGATCAATAAACAACGCTGGGGAGACGTAATACCAAACTATGCCAAGCTTTAATTGGTTGAAGTTGCCTTATTTATTACTAGGTGATGCCCGCGACTTCGTCCGCGTGGATTTAAGTTTTTTAAAATCCTGTGGGAACTCTTCAATTTTTTTTTTCAATTTTCCGGGATAAAAAGTAGCCTGTGTCACTCTCCAGGTCTTTATCTATACCCATGCAGAAAATCACGTCAATCCGTTGCACCGTTGCGACGTGATTGAAGGACAAACCAACAAACAAACACACTTTCGCATTTATAATAAGGGTACTGATTTTTGTCTTATTCAATAGGTACTAGATGATTTTTAAAAAAAATCCGTGGGAACTCTTTAATTTTCCGGGATAGCATTTGTCCTTCCCCGGGATGTAAGCTATCTATGTACCAAATTTTATCAAAATCGGTTGAAGGGATGGGTAGTGAAAAGCTAGCAGACAGACAGACACACTTTCGCATTTATAAAATTAGTATGGAAGTATGGATTCGGTTCGTAAACCTATCGCAATTTCTCAAAGCTTAGAATTCAGGAACTTCACAATCTAATTCTTCTTGCACTTAAGTACCTACATATTTATGAATCTCCAACATAATATAAAATGCGCTGTATAATATATCTTTGTTTTCGAATGAAAACGCCTTTTCAGCGACGAAAACATAAAAATAGAGTAATTTCGACTGGATAGTATTTTTTATGTTACAAAATTGAAAAATATTTGTCGTTTATGCATTGTGACGTCATTAAACGCTTTCCGTACAGCGTGACGTTAATAATTAATTATGTTAAAAATAAACTAAAATCTTGATTTTTTAAAAATTATTCTCCTTAATAATGAATTCTAGCCCCATAAACTACCACTATGAAAAAATCACATCATTTTATTACTGCAGTCCAAGACCCTATTGTATAGAGTTAAAATACTAGTTTCTCTACAGATTCCTCCCAATAGTCAGTTTAATGACCCGATGAACTTTCAGCACCTAACGCAGGCGGCCCCGCAAGGTTATTTGCGCGATGCAAACAACAAATTGGCCAGGGGCCCATTCATACAGATCATTGAGTGATGTTAACGGCTCCATTGACCGTGCCCATACCTAAGGCAACGTTCATCATCATGATCAACCCATCACCGGCTCACTACAGAGCACGGGTCTCCTCTCAGAATGAGAAGGGTTTTGGCCATAGTCTACCGCGCTGGCCATGTGCGGATTGGTAGATTTCACACACCTTTGAGAACATTATGGAGAACTCTCAGGCATGCAGGTTTCCTCACGATGTTTTCCTTCACCGTTAAAGCAAGTGATATTTAATTAATTAAAACGCACATAACTCCTAAAAGTTAGAGGTGCGTGCCCGGGATCGAACCCCCGACCTCCGATTAGAAGGCGGACGTCCTAACCACTAGGCTATCACAGCTTCACAAGTCAACGTTACTGTTATTTAAAAATCTAGTTTATACCACACAAATTTCAAACCCATGTTTTACCCATTTAGGGATTGAATTTTCAAAAATCCTTTCTTAGCGGATGTCTACGTCATAATAGCTATCTGCATGCTAAAATTCAGCTCGATCCGTCTAGTATCTTAAACTGTGCGTTTATAGAAAAATCAAAACAATTATTGTACTGAAGTATTGTTTAAATTCACAATGAAATTTAGTAACTTGTTAGAAATGTAAAAGTAAATTAACCCAAGAGCGACATTGTAAGCTTTTAATCTGATAAACTAACTTAGGAAGTAAATGACAAGCCTTTAGCAAAAAGCCGGAGCAAAGGCATCGTTAATAATAATTAAAACTGGTTAATCAATAATATCAACCGTCAAGAGTAAAGACGGGAACGACTTTTGATGTCTTCTCGGCAAGCGTAACAAAAAACTTTTGAGTCTCCTCAAGCACTTGTAGAGGCTTGGGCAAACACAACGTGTCACTTGTTCAGGGCTCAAACACACTGGGACGCGGACGCCATGTAACGTCACTGGCTACGTGACTCTGGCTACCTACCGTAACCAAATGAGGTTGCTAAATAAGTTTATACTACAACAACTGTAGCGAATACAAACACATGAGCGTCCGTCTTGAGAAACTATTGACCACTGAGGGAGGGAGGCATTCTTCTCGGCAAGCGTAACAAAAAACTTTTGAGTCTCCATCAAGCACTGAAGAGGCTTGGGCAGACACAACGTGTTCTACGCTTGTTTTAGAGCTCTAACTCACTGGGACGCCATGGTGACGTCACTGGCTATGTATAGCCGGCTTATCGGTGTTTTAAAGGATATGAATATATGTCAAATGTAAGTAACATTTGACGCCTCTCAGGCTGAGATCTATAGAGTGCACTTTGACTTTCCTCAGACTTAAGATTGAGTTAAAAAGAGACAGATTCATGTGAGAGATATAGCTCTGTCTCGTTTTAACTCTGTCTTAAGTCTAAGCTAAATCAGAGTGCGGTCTATAGATCTCACCCTCAGTGTAGGCGAAGCTTCGACGTTTTGTTACAAGTTTTATAACTGTCGTGAACTCCGGTTTGTTTGTCCGGGCCCTAGACTTGTAAGGCGAGCAAACCATATTTATAAAGGCGCTAATTAAGAGGCAACACGATAACTTTAAAGTTATGCGATATTGAGCCCGTCGGTGATGTAGACGCCTTATTTGAACGACTTGATTTATACGGATTATGCCACACCATACAAGAAGCAGTGATAGCCTAGTGGTTAGGACGTCCGCTTTCTAATCGGAGGTCGAGGGTTCGATCCCGGGCACGCACCTCTAACTTTTCGGAATTATGTGCGTTTTAATTAATTAAATATCACTAGCTATAACGGTGAAGGAAAACATCGTGAGGAAACCTGCATGCCTGAGAGTTCTCCATAATGTTCTCAAAGGTGTGTGAAGTTTACCAATCCGCACATGGCCAGCGAGCGTGGTAGACTATGGCCAAAACCCTTCTCACTCTGAGAGGAGACCCGCGCTCTGTAGTGAGCCGGTGATGGGTTGATCATGATGATCATGATACAAGAAATAGATTAGAAGATTAAATTAAAAGTAATCCGTACCTTTATCTAGTCATTAGTATTCATGTTCTATTTTCATTGTGTTTGTAACAAGTTTAGTATGAATAAGGGTATGTTTTTAATCCATACTAATATTATAAATGCGAAAGTGTGTCTGTCTGCTAGCTTTTCACGGCCCATCCGTTTACCCGATTTCAATTAAATTTGGTACAGAGGTATAGGCTACTTTGATCCCGGAAAATCAATGAGTTCCCAAGGATTTTTAAAAACCTAAATCCACGCGGACGAAGTCGCGGGTATCATCTAGTAGACTAGAGTTCCTATGTGTTTTCGTCTTTATAAAGTCAAAGTTCAACAAGTGAGCCATTTATCGTGAGAGTGAATACTGATGCCGGATAGACATTAAACTTTTAAGCCGTCGTTGGACGTTTCGAATGACCCTCTTTTATCCCGTTGATTAAATATAAACCGTGTCTTACCTCCGCCATTTTACGGTACATAAATGCGGACGTAAAAATGTCAGGGGCAATAGTAACAGGACATAATGCGTTAGTTAAGACGGTACTTAAATGTTAAAGGGCTTCTTAATTTCATGATATGTCTTGATCATGATCAACCCATCGCCGTCTCACTGCAGAGCACGGGTCTCCTCTCAGAGTGGGAAGGGTTTGGCCATAGTCTACCACGCTGGCCATGAGCGGATTGGTAGACTTCACACACCTTTGAGAACATTATGGAGAACTCTCGGGCATGTAGGTTTCCTCACGATGTTTTCCTTCACCGTTAAAGCAAGTGATATTTAATTACTTAAAACGCTCATAATTTAATGTGACAGTGTGTCTGTCTGCCTGTCTGTTAGCCTTTCACGGCCCATCCGTTCAAACGATTTTGACGAAATTTGCGGGGAAGGACATAGGGTACTTTTTATCCCGGAAAGTTGAAGAGTTCCCGAGAGATTTTTAAAAAACCTAAATCCACGCGCACGAAGTAACGGGCATCATCTAGTTTATAACATAAATACGGTGTTTTGATCAAATTATATTTGATTGTTAGTAGGTACACAAAATAACCCGAAATCGGTAACTTTAGTTTTTTTTTTTTTTTAAAGAATATTAGCCTTGTTAAAATGACTAATATTCCCCTTTCCTCTCCAACTAAGCGTCAGGCTTGTGCTAGGAGTAGGTACGACAATTATATTGCAACGGGCGGGTTTGAACCGTCGACCTTTCGGTTTTCAGTCCACTCCTTTACCGGTTGAGCTATTGAGGCTTTAATGCATTTATTTGTTGTTTATATTATGTCGTTCCACCACGAAATAAGTTTAAAAACATTTGTTATTCGCGTTGCATTTTATTTAGTTTTATGGTCATTCCTTATAGGTTTCTGTACCTTATTCGAAATAATCCTTTTAAGTATGGTACTATGCCTTTTAACTTTTAAGATAATGTTTCGCTACCGTATGTCTAGCTGCTTACCTTTTAACACTAAACTTGTTTTTTTTCCTGTGATTTAAGATTCGATTTTCTTTCCAAATTAGTACTATACCTATTACATACATTGACGTCGGCAAGCGTCCACTGCTGGAAGCGTCCTAGTATAGGGTCCACTGGTGGATAACAGCCTCAATAGCTCAACCGGTAAAGGAGTGGACTGAACACCGAAAGGTCGACGGTTCAAGCCCCGCCCGTTGCACTATTGTAGTACCTACTCCTAGCACAAGCCTGACGCTTAGTTGGAGAGGAAAGGGGAATATTAGTCATTTAACATGGCTAATATTCTTTTTTAAACAAAAAAAAATAAAAAAAAATAAGTAGTTTGGAATATCGAAAGGTAAGTAGGTACCTACTACTTAAAAAAATCTATTAGGTCTCATAGGAATTTTCACATTCTTATGAGACCTAATAGATTGTCTTGTATCTCTATCCGGCATAGTGGAGGGTCTATTAAAATTATTAAGTGCGGGGTCGCTGTTCCAGCACCTTGGGTCCAGTGGCGTGCACAGGAGTTCAAGCCAGGGTATGCATTTAGGTATGAACTTATTTTACGGCAGGTTATAATGAAAAATAAGCATTGATTTATTACAATGAGGGTAAGCAGTGTGTTTATGCTTCTATGAGCTGCACGCCACTGCTTGGGTCCCCTTCCATCGGTAATCCTAGTCATGCATTTGCCCTGCCCCGGCCATTGCCATTGATTACAACTTGTTGGCTATATCGGCTACTTATTTCTTGTACGGATAACTTTATGGATTTCTTCATTTACAGAGATTTCGTAGGGATTTTCCAAACTTTGTATTCTCCGTCGTTGGTCCAGTGTTTGCAGTATCAATTAAATAATAGAGTCGTACTAAATGAATCGCGTGCAAGCTCATTATCTGGCAGAATGTTCGCATGAGTCAGTCTCATTACAAAATCTGAATTCTGACATGAAAGGCTGGGTAGGTTTATATTTATAGCCTTAGTCTGCATACTCAATCCAGCGTGCCTCACGCACCCGCGCAAACCTTGTTCGCTACCATTATGTCGGAAATTGAGATGAGTTTACTGAAATTGACTGTAATTTCAGTTCAAAGGGACTGCGAATTAAAAAGTTCCATTTAAGGTTACGCTTCTTATGCGCTTCTCCATACAAACGTATTATGCCTATTATTCTATAAGTATATAACTAGCTTATACTCGCGACTTCGTCCGCGTGGACTACACAAATTTCAAACCCGTATTACACCTCCTGAGGGGTTGAGTTTTCAAAAATCCTTTCTTAGCGGAAGCCTACGTGATGTAGAGGCGTGCGGCCTCTTCTAAGGCACACAACAACATTCAAATTTGGAACGCTGCGCTGCTGAAGAATCCTCCTGATCGTGCACGAATCCAGAATCCACATTCCCTGCCGAACAATCTTCACGTGAACATCTTCCATCATTGTATATAACATTATATGGCTCGCGAGCCAGACTTTATTGTAAATAGCATAACGATTGTAAAGTGTAAAATAAAACCATACTTACATCATTATATGTAGCTGGTTCATAATTCTTCGACCCTCTAGACACAGTCATAATAGCTATCTGATTGCCAAATTTCAGCCCGATCCATCCAGTAGTTTGAGCTGTGCGTTGATAGATTCGTCAGTCAGTTATCTTCTTTTATATATTTTGATTTAGACTAAACCAGATATCGATTTATCTCCTCACTATCCCGTTATGCCCTTTTAAGTGCCCCGTAAACGGTCAAACATGTTTGTCAAATAATACGTGTTTGTCAAATTATTTATTTGATCGTCTGCGGTCATGGATGCGTTTGTCAAACAAACTACGTATTTGTTTTTCCAAAATCCTTTCTTATCGGATTTCTATGTTATAATCGCTATCGTCGACGCATTTTAAACTGAGTCGTCGAGTTATCTGTCTGTTTCGTTCACACTTACCTACGACCTGTAAGTGCGAGCGGAACAGGCAGATAACTCGATGACTCAGTTTAAAATGCGTCGACTATATCTGCATGCCAAATGTCAGCTCAATCCTTTCAGTAGTTTAGGCTGTGCGTTTATAGATCAGTCAGTAAGTCTCCTTTTCCTTTTATATATTTAGATCATTATAATATTCTTCGAAGTTCTATATCAGAATATTAAACTTCAAAATGTTTCCCTTTCATCTTTTAGTTTTCCCGTTAAATTAACCTTTTAATTTCTACAGTAGCGACTTACAGAAAAGCTAAGCAATTTCATAGATCTTGTTTCATGGAAATAATATATATTCCAAGTAACAATCTAACTTTAGCTATCATGTTGAATAAACGATCTTTATTTTAATACCACAGAAACACTGCTATAGTTAAATATTTTTCTTTTCTCCCACTACTAAGACAACAGCGTTTAGCACTGTGCCAGGGAGTTCGTCAAAATTTGAACCTCCGCGCCGCCGCGCCGCCGGCTGCGCCGACCTTTCAGAATTCAGTCCGCTCCTATAACCATTGAGTTATTGAGGCTTATAACATTATAACATCTCGATGTGGGACATGCATTTCAATAAAGCTTGTAGTTTCAATAAAGTCAGTTGACTTTGATTTTGAAAGTAAATTTTCCTGTTTTGTCCTCCATTTAGCCCCAGACCTTGAAAAATTCACCTGCGGTTGACTCGTAACATCGATTACTTTGTATGTACGTACGTAGGTGGTCTGCAAATAAGTGAAGTGAACGGGACGCGTACGTTTCCCGTCACAAAAGCAAAAAGGCATGCTGGTACAGTGGCCATGGGTTCTTTTAACTCCAAAACTAGGGTGTTCTTAGAAAACTTGCTCTTTTGGAAAACGAAGAGGCATAATAATATGTTTCTTTGAAGGACCTTTACTTTGATCCTTGAAAAATATAGCTATCTGCTATATTTTTTAAGGATCCTGTTAGGTTAGTAGCTTGATAAAACAAGTCAATGTCAATTCAATCAGAAGCTGATTATCAATAGATGATTGATTGCGCCAAAAACCTTTGCATTCGAGGGCAGATTTATGTACCTACTTTAAAGATTTAAAAAAGCAAGTGCCCAATCTATACTTCTATACTAATATTATAAATGCGAAAGTGTGTCTGTCTGTCTGTCTGCTAGCCTTTCACGGCCCATCCGTTCAACCGATTCTGACGAAATTTGGTACAGAGATAGCTTGCATCCCGGGGAAGGACGTATGCTACTTTTTATCCCGGAAAATTAAAGAGTTCGCACGAGATTTTTTAAAAAGCTAAATCCACGCAGACGAAGTCGCGGGCATCATCTAGTTTGACATAACTTATGTTATGTTTAATTGCACTTAAAGAGAAGAAATTTTATTTTATTTTACTAAAAGCGAAGAAATGTGGTTAAAGTTAACAAGTACACAGGAAATCATACCTAGATTCTACTTGAGGATTGAGATATTAATAAGATAAAATAATAATAGAATAAGATAGACAATACAAATGAGAATTATACCTGAGAGTTCTCCATAATGTTCTCAAAGGTGTGTGAAGTCTACCAATCCGCACATGGCCAGCGTGGTAGACTATGGCCAAACCCTTTTCACTCTGAGAGGAGACCCGTTCTCTGTAGTGAGCCGGCGATGGGTTGATCATGATGATGATGTTTTTTATGTGCCTGGTCTATGAAATCGAAAATAGCTGAATCTTCATTCAGCTATTTTCGATTTCATAGACCAGGCGACTGCGAAACGTTTCTCTCGTGGTAACCCTACCCCAGACCGGTAATGGTCCGAGCGTCATCTGTTCAGCGAGCAGTGAACGCATCACTGACAGTTTCCGTTCCGACCAGATTTATGGTTTTGGAATTATCTGGACATTGGCATTTGGAGTAAATCACTGTGTGATTCAGCACTACCCTCGATCACGTTCGTTTGAGTCTAGACAATTTCATCTTCAAATGACTTTCGCGTTTTGATGACTTTCGCCATTCTCGCAAAGGTAGGTGTCTTGAGAGATTTAAAACATCTTTTTTTTCTTTTAATTCAGATACAAGTTAGCCCTTGACTGCAATCTCACCTGATGGTAAGTGATGATGCAGTCTAAGATGATAGCGGGCTAACCTGGAAGGGATATGGCAGTTTTTATGAAACCCGTACCCCTTTGGTTTCTACACGGCATCGTACCGGAACGCTAAATCGCTTGGCGGCACGGCTTTGCCGGTAGAGTGGTAACTAGCCACGGCCGAAGCCTCCCACCAGACCAGACCAGAAATTTAGAAATTATAAAATTCCAAACCCCTGCCAGGAATCGAACCCGGGACCTCCCACTAATAAGACCACAGCGCTCACCACTGCGCCAGGGAGGTCGTCATCTCTTTCAAATCAAGTCATCATATACATACCGATAGACGTGTTACTGGTCGACATAGGTCTCTTGTAGAGACTTCCACAGTCCACACGCCACGTACAGGAAGTCAACCTTTCGCTTGATCCAACCAACATATTATAAATACACCAGAAGTGAATTTAAATATTAATCACGACGCGCACAGGCTTATCGAGAGTTTTAACTTTTATAATAACCTAACTGCAATATCAACTTGATTAGGACCCAATTGCTATTGCGACCACTCAATCAAAATGGCGACCTAAACACAAAAAGCATTTAATAGTCGATCGAGTCTCGCGTCGGAAGGGGACTAGCTTAAAATTCATCGACCACCCGTATTTATACAATCGACTCAAGATGGCTGTCTCGCAATAGAAAATACGACTTACATTTCAAAAGGGCGCCACATACAAACGCGATAACAATATTATAAGCATTAGTACAAAGGATCCTATAAGTCTTAATTCAATAAGCTTAAGATCTCAAAATATCAATTTTCATGCTACCTACTTCCCTTAAAGTTTTCCTTCGATCTACTTATTCAAGTGAAACATATTTTTGCATCCAAATAAAGTTTCTCGTAGAACAACGCAGTCGGTGTCGGTGTTCAATCAATCAAGCTGAAGCCTCCTTAATGATTCATTAGAGGAGCCATTAACTTTGTTTTGTTATAGTAACTACCCTTTGCTTACCTTTTTAAGGCGTTACGGATTGTGAGCAGGGTAGTTTGCTCTCACGGGAGTCAGCGAAACGTTTTTTTTTCTTTTTTTTTAAAAAGAACATCAGCCATGTTAAATGACTAATATTCCCCTTTTTCCTCTCCAACTAAGCGAAGCTTGTGCTAGGAGTAGGTACGACAATAGTGCAACGGGCGGGGTTTGAACCGTCGACCTTTCGGTTTTCAGTCCACTCCTTTACCAGTTGAGCTATTGAGGCTCTACGTTGGAGTTTTATCAAGTGTATTTTTTTATAATTGCAATATTATTATTCACTAGCTTATGCTCGCGACTTCGTCCGCGTGGACTGTACAAACTTCAAACCCCTATTTCTCTCCTAGTGTACCTAAGTTATGATGTCAGTATGTAATAATAGTGATTGATTAAAAACCATGAAACAGCACTGGAAAATGCGGAGCGAGCGTACACAGTGAACCGGCGAAATTGTTTCAATTACTAATAATATTGGACTTGTTAGAACAAAGAAAACCGCCGCCGGGGACACGCAATCTCGTTCCCATGTTATTCTATTGTTCAGAAATTTAATAGAAAAAATTTCTGTGGTCATCGGTGGCTGTATTAAGGATTCCGTTCCCTAAGGGCCGTAAGATTATTCGTAGTTTAAATCACGCGAGATAGTTTAATCTCATGTCATCGATTATTTCGTAAGATCAATGGTAGTTATCGAATAAGAGTAGTTTAAACTATCGATTAGATTTAACGAAACCAGAGGGCCGTTTAAACTCTAACTATGCGTTAAACTGTCTATAGATGTATTGACGTTCTGTGATTCTGTGATTGAAGTTTGTTACATAAGTACTTAATTTTTTTTTCTTTTTGTTGCAGGTAAGCACTATGAAATCTCCGAACGGCGCCACAAGGGGAAAATGACCAAATTCAAGGCCTCCATGGCCGTCAGGTTCTTGATATCAGTCAAATCCGTCAGTCACAAGGGGGTGAATGATGGAGCAGAGAATATTCCAGATATATTTCTCATCCATACACCATTTACAGCTGGCAAAACTGACATCTAAACTTATCGGTTCATAGACGCCTAAAAACGTAAAAGTTCCTCGAGTTCCCATAACAGATCTTACTGTAATGGCAACCATCTGAATGGCATTCATGTCATTGCGTGCCATTGGAACATAGAGAATGGCTTCTATGAAGTTTTAATCAAGAAAATCATCGATATTTATATTATGTACTAGCTGCCCCGGCGAACTTCGTACCGCCTAATAGTCGATTCTTTTTCAGGATTTTTTTTTAAACTTTTCCATACCTATAAGTGGTAGGTGGACAGATGATATGACCACTATGACCAATATGACCACTTCCCGGTGTGACCATTTAGGTTTTTAAAAATCCCGTGGGGACTCTTTGATTTTCCGCTATAAAAAGTAGCCTATGTCCTTCGCCGGGATGCAAGATATCTAAATTTCGTCAAAATCGCTTGAATGGATGAGCCGTTAAAGGCTAGACAGACATCAAACGAGTCGCAGGGAGCCGCTGGATTCAAGCGGCGCAAGACCGTGGCATATGGAAGAGTCCCTACAAGAGGCCTATGCCCAACAGTGGACGTCTATCGGTTGAAATTGAAGTGGTACAGATTGAGGCGGGCGTACCTACCGTTTTTACCTGTACGGGAGCGGTGTGCAGGCTCAACCGTACCAAAGGGGAGATCTCCCACCGAGCGGTTGGTTGTGCTCGGTAGCGCCAGCTGGGCCAACGGTTGTATCTTGAAACTTCTATATATAGTCCAGATTGCCGAACACTCTGTTAGTGCGAGTACTGTCGGCGGTACATTTGTTCGGGATTACGTCATCGATTGAACAGCGCCATCTAGTTGCTAGTGTGGTAACCGCCACATACCAAATAGACACATTTAGTTAAAAGTTGGTGGCAAAAAATGCTGTAGGTAGAAGTCAGGATTACTTAGCGGCTAACCGAGAGCTTTACTTCCAAAGTTCAAAGTTATCTTCATTCAGCAACAAAGGATTTATTAAGAGGATCTGAAAACTTTGCTCAAACCGCACAACTTCCAAACAAAGTTCCTTTATAACTTACCTAGTAAAAGCTGTTTTTGAAAGGTTTAATCTTCAGTTGCACTATTTTTAGGGTTCCGTAGCTCAAAAGGAAAAACGGAACCACTTTGTTGTCTTTTTTTTTTTAATAGATATAGCGAGCAAACGAGCAGGTGGGTCACCTGATGTTAAGTGATTACCGCCGCCCATGAACATTTGCAGCACCAGAGGAACCGCCGATGCGTTGCCGGCCTTTTAGGAATTTGTTGGTCCGCCCCTTGAATAACCCCATGTTATAATCTAGTGGGAACACCGCCGATGGGAGTTAGTTCCACAGTTTGCATGTGCGTGGAAAGAAGGATCTGACGCAGCGGACGGTTGAAGTGCACAAGACACCCAGGTGGTGAAGGGGTGAGGTGTCTGTCTGTCAAGAAACTTACAGGGTATTTCCCGTTGACCTAGAATCATGAAACAGGTAGATAGGTCTTATAGCAGACATTAAGGGAAAAATCTGAAATTCGTGAATTTGTGGTTACATCACAAAAAAAAATTAAAATGTGTTTTGAACAAACAATTAGTATTTTCAACCTTTAAAGAAAGATTACTATAACCAAGTGAAGTATCATACGAAAGGTCTTCACCTGTGCATTCTAAAACAGATTTTTATTTATTTTTATGCATTAGTTTTTGATTTATCGTGCAAAATGACGAAAAAATACGACTGTAGCACAGAACCCTCGTTGCGCGAGCCTGACTCGCACTTGGCCGGTTTTTTTATATTTTATATACCTGAATTCCTTCTAATAAGTACTGATGCCTAACGGAATCTTTATAAAAAAATTCTTCCAAGATATGGAGGTGTTAACTGGTGAGGACTAAAAATGCGTCTTGTTAGTTAGATAGTTTATTGTCAACAGTTTTTACTTGCTAATGTTATGTAGTTCGAGCGGAAAATTCCGCCCACCAAGTGACTAGGACTTATAACTTTTTCCTCAAGAAGTTTTCCTTCTACGAATAGAATGTGATGAATAATTCTGGTGATATTGAAATAAAAACATCCTATTGATATGGAATCTATACATTAATGTGTATTCCACATCTTTTGAGAAAATTGATGCTCTACAAAGCATAACTTTATCTAAAATACTTCTTATAAAGTTCTTAAGTGCGAAACTTATTCACTATTGCCCTGGAGGTATCCTATGTAAATTGTAATGATTCATCTAAAAACAGTGCTTTCGTAGATACCTACCATTGTTATGGACGCCATATTTATGTGTTTTCAATATCCTTATAGAAATTGATGTACTCTAGGGCAACCCTTCACCTCCCATGGCCCCACCAACCTCTCGGTTATATGGGCCGAATCGTGGGAGTGCGCCCGTTCGGTACTTGCTCTTGGCGTTTTCCCGGGTTGCCTTCTTGACTCCACTACAAATTATTTGGGGGCCTTGGGGGCTAGACATCATTAACATAGCTGAGATCTCCGTTGCTGCTCCTCCGTGGTGCCGGCCTGGCACCTGTACGCTCCGAGCTGCTTCGCCGCTTATGCCAATGGTGCGCGAATTCCCGTAGCCGGTTGTAGTTCCCCTCCGATGAGACGAGATCCGTGAAGAAGACCGGCCCCGCTTCCCCGCCTACGATACCATCTAACATCGTCACCCTCCTCATAAAGGGGACATTCCCACCGCACATCACACTTGGCCAATTTTTTAAGTAACTACTCATAACTTTAGTTAAGTTAACCGTATGTACAATTGATCCTACAGATAATGAACGAAGTTCCAACAATGCTCTTAAGCAATTGTAAGCATTGGCCGTAAACAATGGGCAATAGTTTGCAAACGAACTTGCCTAATGTAATTGCAAAACATATTGTGTTGTACAGATGAATTGATTTCTTGTATGTATTTTTCTTACTGTTGCTCTTTAAGTTGGAGGTAGATACCTATTGTTAGTTTGTGTGAACTAGGCTTAACGAGATTTCTTATACACTAGTATACCTAATTCGTAATACAATACTTGAATTAACTGAGAATAGCAGCATTTATTTGTCGTAGAAATATAAGGACTTTAATTATTTACATTCCTTTTTAGGGTTCCGTACCTCAAAAGGAAAAACGGAACCTTATAGGATCACTTTGTTGTCTGTCTGTCTGTCTGTCTGTCAAGAAACCTACAGGGTACTTCCCGTTGACCTAGAATCATGAAATTTGGCAGGTAGGTAGATCTTATAGCTGACATTTTGGAAAAAATCTGAAAACCGTGAATTTAGGGTTTGATCACACAAAAAAAATTAAATTGTGGTCATGAACTAATTAGTTTTTTCAATATTTGAAGTAAGGTAACTATATCAAGTGGGGTATCATATGAAAGGGCTTTATCTGTGAATTCTAAAACAGAATTTTATTTATTTTTAAGCATCATAGTTTTTGAATTATCGTGCAAAATGTCGAAAAAATAGGACTTTTGTACGGAACCCTCGTTGCGCAATCCTGACTCGCACTTGGCCGGTTTTTTATTTATCAACGGCAAAAAACGCAAACAGAAGCAGCATTTAGGAAATGTTCTAATTCTTATTAGCATCACAGAGAGTTCAGCCTCATTAGGCTCATATACAAGAAAAAAGACATAAAATACAAAACGATAAAAGATCAAAGGATTTTGAATATGTACGCTGAGAACATTGAATGACATATTCATGAAATGCTCTCAGCGTACTTCAGTAACTCCCGAACCAGTATTATAGACCCATCATTAAATGGGTCCCATAGCATGCACTTCGCATTTTATTATAAGTCCTGCAAATTGCTATTGCGCTGGAACCATGTCTCTTTCTTTAACATCGAAATGATCAGCCGATATAAAAATCAGCTCGAAACTTCAGTCTAGTGCTGACGTCACTAAAATCGCGGCCACGCGCATTAGCAATTTGCGGGACATTCGTCGCGCATCGTCTCAAAACTACTTTCAAAGGAGACCCCCTTCTTCTAGTTATTCCGACTGTACCATGTTTTGTAAATTCGATTATATTAACTTCGTTATCAGTCATGTTCGTTTGCTCAAATGTATTTACTGGAAACTCGGAGATCGCTCCGGGGCCCGCTTTGTATCGGTGTAAGTATTTCCACAGACCAAGAATATTACATACAGAGGTTCTACGAAGCCGCCAGGGACCCGCGGGGTGATTAGTATCTCGCGACAGGCTTGCGACAGGCATAAATCTCGCTATCATTGCTGTCAAACGTCCGGCTAGAGAGAGACAACAATAGCCGCAAAGCAAAATAAGAAGAATAAGAAGAGAGACAGCAAATGAACTTTCGCATTGCTACTTCTGTCGCTACTGCAACGTTTTACGTAATCACCCCGTCTGCGCTGGGGGCTGATTACGTAAAACGTTACAGTAGCGAGTAGCGACAGCAACGCGACAGTTCATAGATTGTCCGATAGAGGATGAACTGGAGCTCGATTGCTGTCTCTCTGTAGCCGCTGTTACGTGTGACCTTTGACAGCAATGATTGCGAGATTTACGTCTGTCGCGAGATACGTAATCAGTCTAATCACCCCGCCGAACTGGCCTACGTGTAGACCACGACAGGTCGAGATGGCAATCGTGGTATGAAGGCGGGACGCTCCGCACACACGCATCTCACACGCCAGCGCCTGTGCTGGTGTGCGGGGCGTTCCCTCCCCGATTGCCATTTCGACCTGTCGCGTACTGTAGTTAGGCCCCATCCATGTTGAAGGGTCGTCGTGATCGTCATTTACCATGAAAGTATGATTCCGAACCACGCTGCACGCAGCAGTGCTGCCGCAACAGTGCCGTCACCAGCTGTCACAGGCTGTCGCGGCACTACTGGTCCCCATACAATCTTTATAAGCTTATATGACATTACATTCCGAGCTAGGCAGCAATGTTCCGCGACATTGCTGCCTAGCTCGGAATGTAATGTCATATTAAGCTTATAGAGATTGTATGGGGACCAGTAGTGCCGCAACAGGACTGTGACAGCTGGACAGCACTGCTGCGTGCAGCGTGGTTCGGAATCATACCTTGAGATGAAAGGCGTCGAACTATTGTGCCTTTCTTTATACTGTGGTATTTCTTTGACAAAATACAAAACGTGCGAGCGTTATGACGGCGTTGTAGGAAATTACTTTTCGAGATTTCGTAAGATTGTGTTGGAAAAGGAAAATGAATTCCACAATATTCAGTGAGTTAGTAAGTGGGCCTAGTGGTTAAGACGTCCCGCCTTCTTTTCGGAAGGTCGGGGATTCGATCCCGGGCACGCACCACTAACTTTTCAGAGTTTTGTGCGTTTTTAAAACAATTAAATATCACTTGATCCAACGGTGAAGGAAAACACTGCATGCCTGAGAGTTCTCCGTAATGTTCTCAAATGTGTGCGAAGTCTGCCAATCTGCACTTGGCCAGGCAGCGGACATGCAGGTTTCCTCACGATGTATTCCGTTACCTTTAAATCGAGTGATATTTAATTGCTAAAACGCAAATAATTCAGAACTGTCAGAAGTGCGTCCCGATATCGAACCCCCAACCGTACAGGAGACGGATGTTATAACCACTAAACTGTCATGGCTCAATTAGTTTTAATAGTCAATTAACGTTCTTAAGGTCACTCTATGTCGCATCGTATTAATTTGACGCCTACCTTCATATACCCTTTTCAGCATTATGAAAGTTAGAAACTTGTTACGCCCTCTATAATAAAAGTAGGTAATTGTTTACCACAAATGAGAATTTATACCTACACTTCCCGGCAAAATTGCCTTCCACCTCAGAATAAATACCTGTAGAAGTACCTAGCCCTATTGTGACTCTTACTGTTAGAGCGAGATAGCTAAATACATTTAGGCTCTTATTAGAACGTGACAAAATGATTATTTTCTGTCCTTATCACCGTGGCCACTTTTTTTGTTTGTTTAGATGAATTTGTACGTGAGATCTTGACAAGCAACGTGAAGTGAGGTTATGTTATGTTGACTCAAGTATTTTAAAGAAATAATTGATTGGTTTTGTTGTTTTTTTTTTTTTTTTTAAGTTATTGTGCAATGGTGGGTTGCAGTATACTAGGGCCTAGGCTACAATAGCCGAAGCGAACGTAAAACAGAAGAAATAACATTTCACAATGTAGGTACCTCTGCTTGAGCGAGAGGGACTGAGGGGGCCACGCTAGTTGCATATCTGTAAGTGTATATCTATATATAGGAAGCTGTGATAGCCGAGTGGTTTGGACGTCCGCCTTCTAATCGGAGGTCGGGGGTTCGATCCCGGGCACGCACCTCTAACTTTTCGGAGTTATGTGCGTTTTATGTAATTAAATATCACTTGCTTTATCAGTGAAGTAAAACATCGTGAGGAAACCTGCATGCCTGAGAGTTCTCCATAATGTTCTCAAAGGTGTGTGAAGTCTACCAATCCGCACATGGCCAGCGTGGTAGACTATGGCCAAAACCCTTCTCTCTGAGAGGAGACCCGTGCTCTGTAGTGAGCCGGCGATGGGTTGATCATGATGAAGTGTATATCTGTGCCTTCCACAAGCCAAGAGCCAATCTAGAAGTTATTAGGTTTTCTAAAAACAAATTACACGATATCGAAAGTAACAACCATGCAGCTATTTTTAACTTAATCGCTACTTGTAATCCCTGAAGACACATCGGGAAAATCAGATGCGCTAATAATAGATTTCATTGATTTCTTGTGATTTGTGACTGACTTGGCATTTTTCCCCCTGTTTGAACTTCGAAACCGCTTAGGAGTGTGGATCCCTTAAAAAACCAGCCAAGTGCGAGTCAGACTCGCGCACCGAGCGTTCCGTACTACAGTCGTATTTTTTCGACATTATGCACTATAAAAAATTTATTGATATTTAATGAATTTAACTATGCTAATAATTATTAAATTTTTATTAATTGTGTTATACCTAATAGAAAAAAATTTGCATGCTAGAAATGGCCGATTACATTGATTCTTACTTACCTTAAAAATTAACTACCATTGTGACATGTATTCTAGCAAAATAAAGGATTTATGATTTATGATTATGATTAATACAAAACTATGTATAACGCATAAAAATAAATAAAAACCTGTTTTAGAATGTAAAGGTAAAGCCCTTTCATATAATATGGGGTATATTAATCTTACTTTGAAAGTTGAAAATACTAATTATTTGTTCATGAACACATTTTAATATGTTTTTGTGAACTTCGTAGTAATCACACCAAAAAGGCAACTTTCCTACGCCTCCATGATAAAGTAATCGGAAGTTGCCCCGCAATGGAGAAATTATGCTTAAGACGCCGCGAAAATTGCCTTCCACGAGCCAATCTTGGAGATATTAGTTCCTCTAAAACAAATTACTCTTCGCCGCGAACGAAACGTCTCTTCAGCTCTCTCCAGTTGAGGCTTGGACAGACAAAACGCGTGACGTTAACTTATTTAACGCGTCTCCTAGACGCATTACGCACGGTCGACTAGTCGCCCGGCGACTCAGTCGACGGCAACCGTAAGAATCTGTAATTTAAATAGAAATCGTAGTGCCTATAGCGCTCGAAGTCTGTCTGGTCTAGACGTCTCCGTCGACGCGACGCCTGTATGAAGTATCTCTTTAGGCTGTGATATTGCAATTCAGGGCTAGTGGTTAAGACGTCAACCTTCTATTCCAGAGGTCGGGGGTACGATCCCGGGCATGCATCCCTAACTTTTCGGAGCTGTGTGCGTTTTAAGTAATTAGTTATCACTTGTTTTAACGGTGAAGGAAAACACTCAGGAAACTTGTCTGGAGAGTTGTCCATAATGTTCTCAAAGGTGTGTGAAGTCTGCCAACCCGCACTGGGCCAGCGTGGCAGACTTATGGCCATAAACCCTTTTCATTTTGAGAGGAAACCCGTGTTAAATAGTGGGCCGGTAGGTTGATCATAATGATGATTGCAATTCTACTAACGTCGCGCGTTGTATCTGTCCTGGCCTTAATTGCTACTATTTGTCCTCCAGGAGGCGTAGACGCCATTGGTTTACTTTAAACTGGATTAAGAGATTAGTATTCATAGGATTGGGTTTTACTCTCGTGGATTAAGCTGATCGCCCTGGATCAGCTGTGGTCTTCGAAGCGTTCGCGCTATAATGCCGTCATCTGCAGTTTGAGTATCAATCGATAGGCATCCACTGCTGGACATAGATCTCTTGTAGGGACTTCCACACGCCACAGCCTTGTGCCGCCTGAACCCAGCGGCTCCCTGCGATTGGTTTGAAGTCGTCTATCCACTTAGTTGAGGGTCTTTCAAAGCTGCGCTCTCCGGTGCGTGGTAGCCATTATAGCACCTTGAGACCCCAACGTCTGTTAGTTTTTCGAAGTATGTACCCTACCCATCGCCACTTCAGCTTCGTGACCCGTTGAGCTACGAATAGGTACAGTAGATACGCGGCAGAAAGTAATGTTCATTGACCTTTAGAAAGAGAAAGCGGTTTTGTAGAGTATTGTCTCTGTATGTCGTTGAGACCGACAAAACGTCATATAGGTATGAGTGACAGAGACAACGCTCTACAAAATCGAAATGTCATTCTAAAGGCCGATGTACATTACTTTCGGCCGCGTACAGTATGTTGGTAACTCTGGTTCTCCATTTAACGTAGAGATACTCCAAGCATAGTTCTCTCCTTCGCCCGCTGAATGACTGAGCTTTTTTATGAAGCCCCTATGGGTCTCATAAGAAAGGTCAGTCAGTACCTATGTACTTCTACGAAGTAAAAATACTATGCATCCCCATCAGGTATCAGTCCATGTTTCAGGATCCACGATTCATGTTTCAAAGGGAGCTGTATATTTTTTAAGTTATTTACTTCATACACGGCTATTCGATAGACATGTCAGGCAGTTCGTTGGAAAGTAAAAAATTAAAAAAAGCAGTTTACAAACATATATTTTACCTATCGCAGTTTTGTTCCCTTAAAAATGTAAGTACATGACACATGATAAATGATAATGTGTCGAATACAAAATCTTATTATTTCTTGTAGGTAGGTAAATGTGAAATAAGTAATAATCCAATTTTCTCGCGAGCTTCTAATTTAAATATATTAAGTAATTATGAGTATAATATGTTGGTAGCTAAATGCGAAAGTACCCGCGCAAAATTTAATTCTATTTTAGTCTTGCCTAAGTTGCAACATGCAGAATTCCCTAACGAACTTAACGAACTGAGCAAATGAGAGGCCGTTACTTTTGTCTCTTTATTGAAACATCGTTCCTACATTTTCATCAATGAGGGTATTATCGTAAAAGGAAATGAACGAGCTTTTAACTGTTGAAGAAAATGTTGAATTGAAATTAGTTTTACTTTGGAGAAGTCCGTGATACACAATGAACAATAAGACAAAATTGCTATAATGTTATTATAAATGCGAAAGTGTGATTTATGTTTTTGGAAATCCCGTGTGAACTGTTTAATTTTCCGGGATAAAAGTAGCCTATGTCACTCGTCAGGTCTTTGACTATACCTACCCATACAGAGTCAATCCGTTGCTCCGTTGCATCGTGATTGAAGGACAAACCAACGAACCTAGAAATCAGCAAACCAATAAACCAACAATCAAACAAACTTTCGCATTTATAATAGGGGTAGTGATTTCTCGTGTATTGAAGAAAATTAAAATATATAAATCACGAAACCGTTTAAATGCCATCCAAGTCCAACTAGAGACGTTTAATTTTATTATAACTGGCAATTAAACAAAATGAAATGACATAAACTCGGTAATAAAGTTAGAATTGTAAAAAACCGGCCAAGTGCGTCAAGTCAGGCTCGCGCAATGAGGGTTCCGTACTACAGTCGTATTTTTTCGACATTTTGCACGATAATTCAAAAACTATGATGCGTAAATGGAAATAAAAATCTGTTTTAGAATGTACAGGTGAAGGCCTTTCATATTATGATACCCCACTTGATATAGTTATCTTACTTCGAAAATTGAAAATACCCACTAATTATTAGTTTATGACCACAATTTAATTTTTTTTGTGTGATGTAACCACAAATTCACGGTTTTCAGATTTTTCCCGAATGTCGGCAATAAGACCTACCTACCTGCCAAATTTCATGATTCTAGGTCAACGGGAAGTACCCTGTAGGTTTCTTGACAGACCGACAGACAGACAGACAGACAACAAAGTGATCCTATAAGGGTTCCGTTTTTCCTTTTGAGGTACGGAACCCTAAAAAGCTTTAAAATGTAACGGTATTAATGTTGACAGTTACTTCTTCGGAAGAACCGGTATTGCGTGTAAAATAAGTTCAGCTGACGTAAATAAATATTTAATAGCTTAGTACTTTACGACGGTATTTAAATATTTTATCTTCTATCAAATAAAGTGACTTTCAGAATATTCGTAAGAGTTATTCTAAACTCGCTTATGCCCGCGTCTTCGTTCGCGTGGATTAAGGTTTTAAAAATTCAGTGGGAACATTTTGATTTTCCGGGATAAAAAGTAACCTATGTCACTCTGCAAGTCTTTAACTATACATAAAAAACTGGCCAAGTGCGAGTTCGACTCGCGCAACTCGACCTACCTACCTACCATATTTCATGATTCTAGGTCAACGGGAACTACCCTATAGGTTTATTGACAGTCACAACAGACAGACAGGCAACGAAGTGATCCTATAAGGGTTCCTTTTTTCCTTGTGAGGTACGAAGCCCTAAAAATGATACCTAATAAAAGTTGTCTAAAATGTAGAAGAGTTTTTCATCCTCAGGTTTTTAAAGCACTCTTCTATCGAGAGGACGCGACGCTATTCGTAAACTATTAGTGAATTTAAAAAAAACGGGCCGAATTGAGAACCCCCTCCTGTTTGGAAGTCGGTTAAAAAGGTGCAAAAAGTAAATGTTTTATACCTACAAGCTGGTAATACTGGTGTGTGAAACATTCAATTCAAT
Source organism: Maniola hyperantus (assembly GCF_902806685.2). Classification (NCBI taxonomy): domain Eukaryota; kingdom Metazoa; phylum Arthropoda; class Insecta; order Lepidoptera; family Nymphalidae; genus Maniola; species Maniola hyperantus. The sequence continues at coordinate 4,221,615 of NC_048560.1, forward strand.
TCAATTCATTTATTACTTAGCAAACGAAAAGAAAATAAGAAAGACCCCTACTCAGTCAATCGTCGAAACATAAAAGCATTGCTATGTTAGTAAGTACTAACTACTAAGTGGAAAGGACCTTTCTACAGGGTGTTGCTGAGTCATTATCGCAGCACCCTCTGTACTCGACAATGAATCAATTGAAGAAAAGGGGGAATTGCATTTACGGGAAAGGGAATTGATTTTTCGACTCATTGTTTTGGATATTCCTTTTAAAAGCACGTGACATTGGCGAAGCAAACTGAACTGGATTACTTTGCTGATTGGGGAGTGAAATACGCCATACTGTGGTCTTGTAACAAGAGAATAATGGTTTTGATAGTATCGCTATCAAAATTATATTGTTGGTTTGTTCTTCAATCACGTCGCAACGGAGTAACGGATTGACGTGATTTTTTGCATGGGTATAGTTAAAGACCTTGAGAGTGACATAGGCTACTCTTTATCCCGGAAAATCTAAGAGTTCCTACGGGATGTTAAACCTAAATCCACGCGGACGAAGTCGCGGGCATCAGCTAGTAACTAATATGGGGTAAAAAAATATAAAAAGATAAAGATCAGAAGTAACTAGCAATTATAACAGATCAAAGATACTTACAATGTAACTAGATAGCTAAGCGGATCCAAGATAGATTGCTATCGATCGGCCATGTAAAAACTAGTAACCTGTTAAATACGGGTTCGTAATTATGATAATAAGCAAAACCTAGTTTAATACCACGAACATGCCACGACAAAGAAAATATATAGTTCGTAGATACGTCAGTCCTGTATCAAAATGTTGTTAACGGCCCGCCCCACGACTTTCAGCTTAGCGAGAAGCGGTGCGGCAAACTGCGCGACAAGCGAAGGGATGTCCATCCAACTGGATGTTTTGACTTTTGACATCCATACAAGGAGTTGATTTTTTTTATAAACGCTTCTTTACTTATTCATTTTCCACTACAAAATGTTGTGTATGTAAAGCTGACACTCATTTACCGTGCCACCACCAGGGTCCATGCCATTCTGTGACATGGCGTCTCCCTTATTCGCCCGTAAATTTCACACATTGAAAACAAAAGAGACCTAATCCAAAATCTCGATTATCAATATGGCCATTTAAAGCTTTGCGATTAGCAGTAATTGAACTTAAAAGGACAGAGTATAGAGGGAGGGACACTAGTGTCATCACAGGTCGCAGTCGCAGTTCACGACTATAAACCTCGTAATAAAACGTCGAAGCTTCACTAAGAACGGAGTTCGCCGTCTTTTAAAACGGCCAATTATCTTATAATCGGATGTTTTAAAAGTCGGCGAACTCCACCCTTACACTCGCAGGCGTCAAATGCAGGTAGGCTAGGTAGGCTATGCAACGAATAGGTATATTTGATTTCACGTCACCCCTAACCTAATATTTGACAGATGTCGAATCAAGATTAAACCAAGAGTTTTCTCACTTTAGTTCACTCTGTCACAATCGCTCGCGTTGCCGCTGAGTGCAGAACTTCGCGACGTGGATCATGCATTTTAGTAGTATATATTTGTTCTAACCGCTCACCGCCCCGCGCTAAGTTTCCGCTTAGCGGCAAGGTCGTGGCTAAGCTGTAAAACCGACACTAAAGCGTTTTGCAGTTAGATGATCTATTGCGATGCGCCTGCGACTTAACGGTTTAAGCCATTAATTGATACGGCTTAGCTAACGGCATCCGATGTCTGGCTCTGGTGAGATACAACGATATTGTGTTCGTTTTTTTTAAATTACAAAGTGTTTGAATGACTTGTTTTGAATGATAGAAGATTTGTTTTTATAATGATATCATTTCCGTCGTACAAATCGGTGGTATGTTACGACGGCCTTAGTAGATTTAGTAGAGGTAAAGTGCCGAAATGGTTCTTTTACCTCTTATAATCTGCTTAGTGAGAACAAAGATCTTTTGCAGATTTTCTTTTTTAGGGTTCCGTACCTCAAAAGGAAAAACGGAACCCTTATAGGATCACTTTGTTGTCTGTCTGTCTGTCTGTCAAGAAACCTACAGGGTACTTCCCGTTGACCTAGAACCATGAAATTTGGCAGGTATGTGGGTCTTATAGCTGGCTTTAGGGGAAAAATCTGAAAACCGTAAATTTAGGGTTAGATCACACAAAAAAAATTAAATTGTGGTCATGAACTCATAATTAGTATTTTCAATATTCGAAGTAAGATAACTATATCAAGTGGGGTATCATATGAAAGGGCTTTACCTGTGCATTCTAAAACAGATTTTTATTTATTTTTATGCATCATAGTTTTTGAATTATCGTGAAAAATGACGAAAAATACGACTGTAGTACGGAACCCTCAGTGTGCGAGCCTGACTCGCACTTGGCTGGTTTTTTTTTAATCGTTAATACCGGTGTGGTGCTCATGTGGAGAGAAATGCTACAAAACCTACCTTATATAAAAACATTTGAATTCATTTCGCAATATTTCTGAAGCAAAAAGGGGTAATCAACCGTGCTCTCAAATTCAGCAAGCCCTAGCAGCGTACTCGGGAATTTAGAGAGCCTTTTGAAAATTGTAACATCGAGATATATATTTTTATAATCTCTTTGTTGGAAACTAGGATTGTGTAAATAAAATGGTGGAAACAAGAAACTCGCACTCAAAAGAAAGACGCTCAATTATTCCTGTTGGAATATTAGTTATCCGCGCGGATATGGGTTTTGTAAAAATTCCAAGGGAACTCCTTGATTTTCCTTCATAAAAAGTAGCCTATGTCACTCTCCAGGGTTTCAATTATATCTATATAAAAAATCGGGTCAATCCGTTGCTCCGTTGCGGCGTGCTTTTGGGGCAAACGAACAAACCAACGACCAAAATACACTTTCGCATTTATAATATGGATAGTGATTTTTTTTGTTTCTCAGTACCGGGCAGAATAGGGCAACTGTAATGTCTGTTTGGGTGTGTCCTCCCAATTATATAAAAATCATATTTACATAATATGATTATAATTAAGCAGATTATAAGAGGCAAATACACCATTTGGCATTTATAATATTGGTAGTGATATCACACTTGATCACTAGTTCGTTAATGTTTTAAATGTTTGGCGGTTTACTTAATAGTTTCCAACTTTTCCATTCCGTGCTGCAAATGGTCTGACTCGTTTCAACTTATCCGTATACTGAAATATATGTAGAGCGTGTGTGGCTACGTGCTTTTAAAGTTATTCGAGAGCTCATGTCAAGTTAAACAGCGCTATGGGTCAGTGGGAAATAGGTCGGAGCAATATTAGATACCAGAGTATCAATGTGGTGCTACTTGGAATTAAAATGACCTGCACTTAGCAGTTCCAGTTGGAATTAATAAAAGTTTTCCCTTTGATTCATCGACTTCATGCAATTCCTATTGGATATTGCATGAAAATATTCTTGTTTAGATTTTCTACCAGTGTGTAATGTGTGTAGTGTATCACAAGATATCCAAGACCATCAGTCCATTCGGTAAGGCATGTGTTTTAAGAATTTTTATTGCACCCCCTCCTTGCTATAGCTAACTTTCTCCTTCTACTTCCATTGACTTCTGCATTTATAGTGAAACAATGGCGTAGTTTGTAAAGCTAGATTCTTCTTTCCCCATCTAGCCTTTCGGGTAGTTATTAGTCCCATTAACTTCCTAAAAGCTCTGGTTAAGCGTTGTAGAACAATTGCGCCTTGTAACATAGATATATACCTTAGATACATACCGCATCCTTTATGTATCTGCCTTTGCCCATTGTCACACTAGCCCCAGTTTCCATTAACAAACAAAACAGAACGCAAGCCCTACCGCGCATTCGTTTTAAGAATTTTCATTGCACACCCTTCTTGCTATAGCTAACTTTCTCCTTCTACTTCCATTGACTTCTGCATTTATAGTGAAACAATGGCGTAGTTTGTAAAGCTAGATTCTTCTTTCCCCATCTAGCCTTTCGGGTAGTTATTAGTCCCATTAACTTCCTAAAAGCTCTGGTTAAGCGTTGTTGAACAATTGCGCCTTGTAACATAGATATATACCTTAGATACCTACCGCATCCTTTATGTATCTGTCTTCGCCCATTGTCACACTAGCCCCAGTTTCCATTAACAAACAAAATAGAGCGCAAGCGCTGCCGCGCATGCGTTTTAAGAATTTTCATTGCACACCCTCCTTGCTATAGCTTACTTTCTCCTACTTCTATTGATTTCTGCCCTTATATTAAAGTGAAACAATGGCGTAGTTTGTAAAGCCAGGTTATTCGTCTTCCCCAATCTAGACTTTCAGGCCGTTATTAGTCCCATTAACTTCCTAAAAGCTCTGCGCCTCGATTGCGGACAGCTACAATGTAACGATCGCAATCATGTCTGATTGGTTGATGCTCGCTCACTATTGGCTACAATGTATTGTTGCAACAATAGTTAAATTCAGCCAATCACAACGATTGCGATTGTAATAATGATTGATGCATTTTTACCGCAATCGAGCAACTGGTTAAGCCTTGTAGAATAATTGCGCCATGTAACATAGACACCTACCGCATCCTGTACGTATCTGCCTTTATCGCCCAGTGTCACACTAGCCCCAGTTTCACAAACAAAATAGAACGCAAAACCTACCGCTGAACCCAGAAAATAATACTCAACGTGATTTTAATCACTCGGTATTCAAGTGCTGGGAATCCGAAGAACCACGAGAGCCCTTGACGCGTGGTTGACCCAAATATGTCAGCCTGAATGTAATTAAACCGAACAGTAATTAAAGAGTTAGTTCGCGTAATATTGGAGTGTTTTAAAGAGATTTCCTTTCTAATGAAGATATGTTTCTTTGGCTGATGAAGAAAAATTAGGGTACGGTTACATTAGCGACATTTTTTTTTGTTCATTTTAGGTAAACGCTTGACCACAATCACACCTGATGGAAAGTGATGATGTGGCCTAAGATGGGACGCGTTTACCTAGAAGATGCTTATTCACACTGTTTTAAAGATACCCGGGTTGTAATTGGTAGGAAACACAGATCGTGGAAGAGTATTCCAAACCTTAAGCCATGCGTATGAGGAATGATGACGCAGAACGTTTCGTGCGTGTAGATGGAATGTCGACGACATAAGGATGGAAACTTGAAGTTTTTGAAAGTTTTAGTGATCGTACTTTCAAGTACTTATTGTTCGCGACAGGTCGACATGGCCTGCCCGGCACACGCACTGTCATAGTTTTAGTGTAGCACGAGACCGTATCGACCTCGAAGACTTTCGAGAGCCTTTGACGCGTGGTTGACCCAAATATGTCAGCCTAATGTAATTAAAATGAACAGTAATTAATAATGAGTTACTTTGCGTAATATTGGAGTGTTTTAAAGAGATTTCCTTTCTAATGAAGATATGTTTCTTTGGCTGACGAAGGAAAGTTAGGATAGGTTTACATTTGCGACTTTTTTATTATTTTGTTTTCATCAGTAAATTTCAATCCTTTTTAGTACATTAAAAAAGCTTTTATTTAAAAAAACTTTATTCGAACGATATAATATGTATAATGTATAGTATATACCTATCGCTCATGTATTCCTAGCGCTATGTGTGAGTGGGTACTGGGTAGGTGCCTAATCAATTTTCTAATGTGTTTAATTAAGTAAATTTCAACCCTTTTTAGTATATTAAAAAAGCTTTTATTTAAAAAAGTTTTAAATTATTTCGAACGATATATGTGTATATATCTATCGCTCATGTATTCATAGCGCTATGTGTGAGTGGTAGGTGTCTAATCAATTTTCCAACATTATCCCTCGCTGTGTAAATTATGAAGCGTACCTACCTACAATAACGGATTCCTTCTGATGAGCTTTGTTTCATTAAAAATTATTTGCTGGAGTTACAGGGCGCTGATGTTTTGTTCGTTAGAAATTCTCTTTGAATTTTCAAGTAAGGAGGGGCACATTAAAGGGCGAAAATGTGATGTTTTTACAGACTTTAAAAATAGGGTTTTAATTCGTCATTGCGGCCGATTCTCTTATACACAATCTCTAAACTAAACTAAATTAACAGGTCTAAATCTAGTGCTATCCTTTTCCGCAAGCGACATTATGAAAGGGATAGCAATAGATTTAGACGTGTCATTTTAGTTTAGTTTAGAGATTGTGTACAACGGAATTAGTTTTCTGATGTTCCATAGCTGTAGCTGAAGTTTAACAGTTATAGTTTATATCACCTCGGCATAGAAATCAAACGGATGCAGGCGCACGAATTTTCGCGTTTGGTTCCCGGAAAAACGTAAGCTTAAGCTGTACTTTGATATGCCAGTCAGTTAGTCTATACTTCTATATGTAGGAATAGAAGATAAACAAGCATGTAGTTCCGTGTATGTAAAATAATAATTTGCTAATGACTCTACCTAATGTTGGTCAAATTATTCACTCGTAGGAAATGCGTAGGACCCCATGCTAATGAATTCAATGAATTCTCGGTAGGTTCCCACGTCATCACGAACTACATAAACTTGGTAGCGTATAGGCAATCGGGATATGAGGCGGGGGACGCCCCGCACTCCCGCACGTCACCCTCGCTCGCCCGCACCGGGTTATCGCGGGGGCTGTGTGGGTGTGCGGGGTGTTCCCTCCCCAATTGCCATCTCGACCTGGGAAATATGCTTACAGTATGAATAAACCACCTCACAAGTTACAACCTAAAATACATTTGTGATTATAAAACCTATTTCTGATACCTACTACGCTCCGCCTCAGGAAAGTAGAAAAGTAATTTGTGGGAATTACTGTAATACTTTATAATAAACTAACTTATGCTCGCGACTTCGTCCGCGTGGACTACAAAATTTCAAAACCCTATTTCACCCCCTTAGGAGTTGAATTTTCAAAAATCCTTTCTTAGCGGATGCCTACGTCATAATAGCTATCTGCATGCCAAATTTCAGCCCGATCCGTCCAGTAGTTTGAGCTGTGCGTTGATAGATCAGTCAGTCAGTCAGTCAGTCATTCAGTCAGTCAGTCAGTCAGTCACCTTTTCCTTTTATATATATAGATTTTCAGTAAATTTTAGACCACTACTATCTACTACTTTACTACTTGGAACAACAAGTATGAAACTATTGGTGTAGAAAATTATTTTCTTTGCGTTAAAAGTTTTATAAAGAGTACCTTACGACTTTGTGAAATATACCATAAAACAATTATTTCACAATACGTAGGGGCTTAATTTGCCGTGAAACAAGATATTATACCTAGCATTTACCGCTAAAGGAAATTTTGCAACTTTCACAATACATAATTATTAAAAACCAAAATGGTTCCCCCGCCCTTAGGGTAAACCCGCACTGCAAAATTTCACCGCGCGATGTTTTCCGCAAAGTCCGGCACTTACACCATGTCCTATGTCCACTTACGATTCCACTTTATGTTATTTCGTACTCCGCGGTGTAACAGTTCAAGACTAGTTCGAAACAAAGATTTGTAGAGCACGTACACTAGTGAGGCTTCCTACACTGGGAGGCGTAAACAATCACTATTGATAACACGTTTTTTTCTTCCTCTTCTTCTTTATCTCAATTTTTTAAAATTGAGATGGTACGTACAGGTTACTAGTTCACAGTCGATTTGGAAATTGTATGAAGCTGCACGTACTCGAAAAAAAAACACGTGCGAACGGCTTTTGACTGACTGAATGATCTATCAACGCACAGTTCAAACTACTGGACGAATCGGGCTGAAAATTGGCATGCAGTTAGCTATTATGACGTAGGCATGCGCTGAGAAAGAGTTTTTGGAAATTTAATCCCTGTAAAACAGGTGTTTGAAATTTGTGTAGTCCATGCGTATAAAGTCGCGGGCTTAAGCTAGTATTATTATAATTTCCATGTTACAGAATTTTGCGGGAAAAATCACGCAGTGAAATTTCGCAGTGCAGGCTTACTCTTGCCTAATTTATGTTTCGCAATTTTTTCGTAAGCATGATTTCCTTATATTCGAAATGTTTTTAAGACAGCCTTTGTGACGCAGTAGCGGTGCGAAATAAGTTAGACGTAATTAAGGGCAAAGGAAAACATCGCGCAGATTTTTAGGGTTCCGTACCCCAAAAGGAAAAACGGAACCCTTATAGGATCACTTTGTTGTCTGTCTGTCTGTCTGTCAAGAAACCTAACAAAGTACTTCCCGTTGACCTAGAATCATGAAATTTGGCAGGTAGGTAGGTCTTATAGCAGACATTAGGGGGAAAATCTCAAAACCGTAAATTTGTGGTTACATTACACAAAAAAAAAATTGTGGTCATAAACTAACAATTAGTATTTTCAATTTTCGAAGTAAGATAACTAGGTATATCAAGTGGGGTATCATATGAAACTTGAAAGGGCTTCACCTGTGCATTCTAAAACAGATTTTTATTAATTTTTATGCATCATAGTTTTTGAATTATCATGCAAAATGTCGAAAAAGTACGGCTGTAGTACGGAACTCACGTTGCGCGAGCCTGACTATCGTCTAGTGACTAAACGCGACGCGAGTAGGTATTTTCAAAAATGCTATCTGTTTGATGCAGCGTTCACGTGCGCAGTCGTTCCGTGATTGCCTAGTGGTTGTGACATCTACCTCCTATTCGGGTGGTCGGGGGCTCGATCCCAGGCCCGCACCTTTAACTTTTCGGCGTTACCTATGTGCGTTTTGTTTTAAGTAATCAGTACCCTTATTATAAATGCGAAAGTGTGTTTGTTTGTTGGTTTGTCCTTCAATCACGTCGCAACGGTGCAACGGATTGATGTGATGTTTCGCATAAAGACCTGGAGAGTGACATAGGCTACTTTTTATCCCCGGAAATCAAAGAGTTCCCACGGGATTTTTAAAAAACCTAATTCCACGCGGACGAAGTCGCGGGCATCATATAGCGTTCACAGCTGGTTAGATGCGTCAGACGCGCTTTTAACAGCATACGAAAAAACCGGCCAAGTGCGAATCAGACTCGCGCACTGAGGGTTTCGTACTACAATCGTGTTTTATCGACATTTTGCACGATAATTCAAAAACTACTTACTAGATCTCGTTCAAACCAATTTTCGGTGGCAGTTTGTGTATGGTAATGTACATCATATATGTTTTTTAATTTTTATCGTTCTCTTATTTTAGAAGTTACAGGGGGGGGGACATACGGACAGACTATAAGGGTTCCGTTTTTGCCATTTGGCTACGGAACCCTAAAAACGTGTTCAAAGGCTCTAAAACAAAGAATTGGGCACACTCATTCAACACTTATTAGGCGGGCATACCAATTAATATTAATGAGGTTATGAATAAAACGATCAGCCCGCTTGCCGGTCGCCATTTGTTTCGCGTTGAATTAATATTTGCATAACGCGAACAGAGAACATTCCTAATTTATAATGGGAACCCTCGGGGATCAATGACCTGTATACCTAGAATTCGAGATGACCTTCCTTTGTACTGGATTTGGAAAATGATCGTTCTTTAAACGAAAGCTATAGACTACTTCTTTCGACGCTACAATCATTTAACCTCTACAATTTTCCTCAATTTAGTTCTGTCCTTCTTCCACGATGTCAAATTTTAACAATAACTATACTCTGATTTTTAATTCGGTGGAATTCTGACGTTGTCATTTTTATACATCAGGGGAGTTATTTGTATGAAAAACAGTGTGATTACCACCTGAAGTTCGATTTTACCCCAAATTACATTCAATCCCTATCAATATAAAAACCCCTAAGACATAACTTCGCACTAAAATAGGCTGCAATCTTTAACAGTGGAAAGTGGAAACTGGCAGCAATGGGATCGGTTGATTCGAGGATGTAATCTTGACTTATATGTTGAACATATCTAAGTTTATTTTTAGTTCCTTTTAATTTTAACCATCTTGATGTACCTAAAAGTACACACTTAGATTATGATTCAGGATTTTTTAAGAAATTCTTTCACAAAAACCTTGTTCTTTACGTAAACAACAAAAAATCGGCCAAATCGGTTGATTTGTTCTCAAGTGATGATCTTACATACATGCGGCAATTGATTTATGTACTTAAATTTACCTTATGTACAATATTTAAAGTTTTCTTCTTTGTGGGAATTGTTTTATCTCTGGTAACATTAAGAAACGTCAGAATTCCACGGAATTAAAAATCAGACTATAGTTACATTATTATTAGATATATACAAATATATAAAGTTATTATATACAAATATGTAAATACAGGGTTATAGCGTATATAATTAAATTTCTAGCATCAATTTAATGAAGAGATATTCGTTGAATCTTGGTTGAAGAAGAAGCTAACTAAAAAGCCGGCAACGCATCGGCAGTTCCTCTGGTGCTGCAAATGTTCATGGGCGGCGGTAATCACTTAACATCAGGTGACCCGGCTGCTCGTTTGCTCGCTATCTCTATTAAAAAATAAAAAGCTAGAAATTTAAAGCCAAAAGCACCAAGATCTGGCGCGGCAGATCGATTGTTGGGTAAGCAGTGCTTATTTACCTATGTGAAAAGCAAACTGCTAATCTCAAAGAAACGTGGATGAGTTTAGATTAGGTACTCTGTAGTACAAAAACACTTAAGCCGGTGGGATAACAATTAACTAGTAAACAATTTAATTGCAAATAATCCGTTGTTACATAACAAGCATTATGGTCTAAGATCCCGCTTTAGAACGACCTTCACCGAGCTGGTTAATGGATGAAACGTATTTTATATTCAATTTAATATGTCAATAAATATATTGCATATGGGTTGCCTAAAAAATTTCTGTCCAGTATATGAGTAATTAATAATTTAATTTTTTTTTTAAATCCTTTCACCGGTTTGTTTAATTGACAAATTCCATACCAATCGCAAGTAAAAGGCCCATAGAATATACAAACGTTATTTTTTCCCCGGGTAGGCAGGTATAAACAGGTAAATCGATACTAGTAATTTGCACCGCGTTAATGAATAAAAGTTAAATGAAACTAAACATTATTTCATTTAATATTCAACGTTTGCATATTCTATGGGCTTCATACTTTCGATTGGTATGGAATTTGTGAAATAATTAAAAATTTTTTTTTTATTATTAATTAATCATCCTGGACTGAAATTTTTTAGGCAACCCATATGCAATATATTTATTGACATATTATATTGCATATAAAATACGTTTCATCCATTAACCAGTTCGGTGAAGGTCGTCCAATAGCGGGATCCTATACTATTAATATTACCTAGATTATCTCACTTAATACAGAGTTGCATTACACAGAGTAAACAATGCATCCAATCATACGTTCTATGAAGGTCAGCCTATAGATATTTCTATATTAACATTATCAACACGTTTTTGCTGATATTATGTAAATCTTACCACCACGTAAAATTAACCCGTGCTTTCGTGATTTTGAAGGTTGCCTGGAAAAGATCGCTTTAGTGATAAAGCCGCCTTTGCATGCTACAGCTATTAGATTAAGATCCTTGTATGTTTTTATTATGTTTACTTGTGTTGTGTGCAATAAAGTATAAATAAGAAACCAATATTGTGTTTTTTCTGTTTGTGTGGAGAAAAAAAAAAAAAAAAATTTAAGTGTAATTTAACAAATTGACATAACACGTTCGCACGGTCTGACCGTCTGAATTCTGAGCCAAAATGCAAAACTCTCGTTAGGCCATTCGAAAGATTGTTTTCCGAGATGTGTTTCGGTCGCGTTCGTAAATACTTTTTCGGCAGTTGTCACGTGACGTCCGTTAAAAAAGGCGGCAACCTCAAGTGCGACAACAACTCCTTATCTTTTTCTTAATATATAAAACGAAAAGGTGACGGACTGATTGACAGACTGACCGACTGACTGATCAATCAACACACAGCTCAAACTACTGGACGGATCGGGCTGAAATTTGGCACGCAGATAGCTATTATGACGTAGGCATCCGCTAAGAAAGGGTTTTTGAAAATTCAACCCCTAAGGGGGTGAAATAGGGGTTTGAAATTTGTGTGGTCTACGCGGATAAAGTCGCGAGCATAAGCTAGTCCGGAACAAGTAGGTCTCCCTTCAAGTACCTATAGATAAAATCTATTTCCTTCTTAACCCGCTTTTGCAATGACAACACTATCAGTTGATGATGCATCGGCGCCATATAAGTACTCATTTTAATTTGATTCAGTTGCAAATAGATGCAATCACTCGAGCTGCTATAAATGGGTTTATTGATACAGCATAAGATCTGGCGCACACGATAGGTAAGTCTTCGAAGGACACGATTCTAAGAGTGAGATCTATAGAGCGCACTCTGACTTTACTTAGACTTGACAGAGTTAAAACGAGACAGAGCTATATCTCTCACATAAATCCGTCTCTTTTTAACGCAATCTTAAGTTTGAGCAAAGTCAAAGTCGCTGGGGCAGCTAGTTTTTTTTTAATTATTATTATTCAGATACAAGTTAGCCCTTGACTGGAATCTCACCTGATGGTAAGTGATGATGCAGTCTAAGATGATAGCGGGCTAACCTGGAAAGGGGTATAGCAGTTTTTGTTAAACCTATACCCCTTTGGTTTCTAGTTTCTACACGGCATCGTACCGCAACGCTAAATCGCTTGGCGGCACGGCTTAGCTAGTTGATAAAAATTCATTCAACCCGTAAAGAAAGAAAAGGAATTTCCAAAGGAATGTGCAAGTTATATTCGGACCAAGAGGCAATCAATCTATTCCATTCAAACTGAACAAACTGAAATTCAGATGAGAGTCGTAAAGGTCTAAGTAAACAAACTTCGCGACTAGTCCTGTAGCCTTAGTATGGGATTTTATATAGCATAAGCTAGTTTCAGTATAAATCCCGCAAATTGCTAATGCGCGTGGCCGCCATTTTAGTGACGTCAGCACTAGACTGTAGTTTCGAGCTGATGGTATAGGTATTTTATTTCGGCTGACGACAAAATGACTTCATTTCGATGTTAATGAGACATGGTTCTAGCGCAATAGCAATTTGCGGGACTTATACCACTGATTTTTATTTCGAAAGTTTTCCGCTTGGAACACTGGTTGTAAATCTTGAGCCTTAAAACAGAGTCGTTATGGTCTATTTTACCCTTAAAGTGTTTTACGTTGGTTAGATCTAATATATTATCATACAGTACGCGTCCGAAAGTAATGTACATCGACCTTTAGAAGGAGATAACAAATTTGTAGAGCACTGTCTCTGTCGTTGATACCGACAAAACGTCATATATGTATGAGTGACAGAGACAACGCTCTACAAAGGCGAAACGTCATTCTAATGGCCGATACTTGACGACCTCCCTGGCGCAGTGGTGAGCGCTGTGGTCTTATTAGTGGGAGGTCCCGGGTTCGATTCCTGGCAGGGGTTTGGAATTTTATAATTTCTAAATTTCTGGTCTGGTCTGGTGGGAGGCTTCAGCCGTGGCTAGTAACCACCCTACCGGCAAAGCCGCGCCGCCAAGCGATTTAGCGTTCCGGTACGATGCCGTGTAGAAATCAATGGGGTATGGGTTTAATAAAAACTGCCATACCCCTTCCAGGTTAGCCCGCTATCATCTTAGACTGCATGATCACTTACCATCAGGTGAGATTGCAGTCAAGGGCTAACTTGTATCTGAATAAATAAAAAAAATACTTTCGGCCTCGTACGGTACTAACCACACTGATATCAAGTTTATTGCGTCGTAAATCGGATTGTTACGTCCAATCTCGTTCATACAACACACGGTCTGTTAATTCATTGGCACACTTCATTCATGAAGATCGATATTGTGCTAAGTGCGTACCAGATACATTCGAGTAGGTACCTATAGTATGCGACAGGTCGAGATGGCAATCGGGGTGACCCCCCGCACATCTGCACAGCCCCCGCGCTAACCCGGTGAGGAATAGCGTGGGTGAAGTGCGGGTGTGCGTCCCCACCCCGATTGCCATCTCGACCTGTCGCGTTCAAAGGATAGAGGGCAACTTTCTGAAGCCAAAATATGCCACTCTGCCTGCGCTGATTGGTTGCTATAAGTAGGTATTTATTGTGTGATTTCTAGTAGTCGATAGGTAAATTAGTTTCTTTTTTCCTTCCTGGATACTTAAACTGAATTGTCACGATATCAAATCCATTGTAAATAACTTATTTCTATTATTATACCTACCTATATTTTTGATTTCTTTTAATAAAGAAATCAAAAATATACGTAGGTATAATAGTAGGTAAGTTTTTTTTAATTTTTTATTTAAAAAGAATATTAACCATGTTAAATGACTAATATTCCCCTTTCCTCTCCAACTAAGCGTCAGGCTTGTGCTAGGAGTAGGTACGACAATAGTGCAACGGGCGGGGTTTGAACCGGCGACCTTTCTGTTTTCAGTCCACTCCTTTACCGGTTGAGCTATTGAGGCTCTAAGTTACATACGTATCAACTATCACCTTAGTGGAGAGGGCTGGCTATCCTTAAGAGCGTAAAATAGGGTTATGTAGCGTACAAGGAGTTTTAACCCATTTTTGACCCCTTAAATTTTGTAAATCCCTGCATTTACTTAAAAACTTATTTGTACTACATTGTAGAAAATTTAGCTAGGATAGCCAGTTCTTGATCTTGTAACATTCAATATTGTATATGCTTATTCCAACAAGCACGCAAATTGTTCAAGATCAAATCCATGTATGTGTGTAACTTGATGATTGAAAAATAAACGTTTTATTTGTTTATTTTATTTATGTAGTATATTCTCCTATTGCAATTGCAAGAGCGTAGGTATCTTATAACACGAGCGCACCTAAATTTGTTTATCCTTATTGAATATCATGTGACTCACACACCTTTCAATACGATTCGAGACTACCACCTTAAACGTAGTTAGGAGCGTGATAGAAATCTATACAAACTTTGCCAAACATGTCGTGTTGGGAACAAAGCGGTTGCGCAAAGTGTTTGGAACAATGGGTGTGAATGTGATTGAAGTCAAACAATCAAATAAGGCTGCGGTGGCCGCGCCCGTAGCGCAGGCAATCTCCTGTTGTGTATTAGGTAATAGCTGATGCCCGCGACTTCATCTGCGTGGAATTAGATTTTTAAAAACCCCGTGGGAACTCTTTGATGTTCCGGGATAAAAATAGCCTATGTCACTCTCCAGTGCCCGTAGTATAAGATTTTACGTCTCACCAAACGTTGCTAGAATTCGAGAGTCGAAACACAATAACATCAAAGTAAAATGGACCTAAAGAGCCTTGAATTGAAGTCAAATATTCAATGCCACTGATTTTAATTTCGCAATGTTTCCGCTTGGAGCGCTGGCTGTAGATGTGTAGACAAACTTGAGCTTTAAAACAAGGCTTGTAAGATCCAGTTTACTGTAACGCGGAAGTATTTCGACTCTCGAATTTGGTTTGGTTTGGTGAGACGTAAAATCCTATACTACGGGTACTGGTCTTTGACTATACCCATGCAAAAAATCACGTCGATCCGTTGCGCCGTTGCGACGTGATTGAAGGACAAACCAACAAACAAACACACTTTCGCATTTATAATAAGGGTACTGATAGACTAGAGCTTGGCTGTATGATTAGACCTGTTGGCAAGTGATGATGTAGCCTAAGATGGAGCGCGATTGCTTAGAAGATGTCTATTCAGTATTCACTCTTGACTTGAAATTCATCATCCTCATCATCATCATCAGCCTGTGGAAGTCCACTGTTGGACATAGGCCGTCCCTAAAGAGCGCCACCACACCCGGTCCTCAGCCTTCCTCATCCAGCCACTTCCCGCCAGCCTCTTTATATCGTCGGTCCATCTTGCTGGAGGGCGTC
Organism: Maniola hyperantus; assembly: GCF_902806685.2. Taxonomy (NCBI): domain Eukaryota; kingdom Metazoa; phylum Arthropoda; class Insecta; order Lepidoptera; family Nymphalidae; genus Maniola; species Maniola hyperantus. Next base: position 4,237,416 of record NC_048560.1, read on the forward strand.
CCACACTACGCTTGCTTAAACGCGGTCTCCACTCAAGGACTTTCCGGCTCCAACGGCCATCGCCTCTACGACAGGCATGACCTGCCCACTGCCACTTCAGCTTGCTAATAGTTTGGGCTATGTCAGTGACCTTGGTTGACTTGAAATTACCCACATTAATAAAATTGAAGGGAAAACTGATACCGGAAGATACCAACTACTATTTCTTCACGGGATTTTTAAAAAACCTAATCCACGCGGACGAAGTCGCGGGCATCAGCAATAGTTGAGAGCGCTGTGAACTAATACCCGTAGACCTATAGATGCCGAAAATAGAACTGGCTCGGGTGTCCTCCTTTGTGTCACCTGACCAGTGACAATAATATACTTGGGCAGGTGTTGGATTAGAACTCGCAAGGCCAAAATAGACGCGCAAACTTACCCTGCCCTAGCTAATTGAGGTCAAAAAGATCGGCTTCACTTAAGTTGAGCTGAAGCACAATGCACATGTTAAATCGTCTTGTAGAAAAGTTGAGTAGGTATGCCCTGTAACTACCCTTCAAATAAATCAGTACCCTTATTATAAATGCGAAAGTGTATTTGTTTGTGATGTTATGTGATTTATGATTTATGAAATACTACCACCACTAAAGACGAAAAATAATACCTATAATCTATATGTTATATGCTTTAGGTCGTGTCAGTTCTTACGTTTCTTCCCCGATGCAAAATTAATTAATCACTTCTATTATAGTAATAACAACGTGGTATAATCGAGTGGAATTTAGGTTTATTTAAAGCTTGTTACAACTTTGATGGTTGGTATTGCAATGAATCCGATCCACAGAACCTTGATTTATATTACTAGAATTTACGATGTGAACGTAGGTGACATTCGTTCACATTACTTCTTTATTCAATCTAAATGTTCGTTCATTTGGTTTCATTGCTATACTCACAAAATACAAATAACACTAACAAAGTACTCAAGATATGTGATGTGAGTATAGCTACACTTGTTCCCGTACATTCACACTCATTCGAAATTCAATCTAATTATTGGTTCATTCAGTTTAATTCCTATACTCACAGAATACAGATAAAACAAATATTACTAAAACTGTATGATTTGAACGTCACATTCGTTACGTTCAAGTTAAGTTAATAGTTCAGTTTCTTTCGTCGACCCACAATCACAGATAAAAATAACATTGTTAAGTGAATGCATCCGAATGCTTTATGATTGTATACATTAATTTACATATTATTATTTATGATATCTAACAATAGTTCACAGATTTTGCGGGGAAGAAATGTAAGGAAAACTGCAGTGCACGCTAGCTGTTACTCTTCATCTATGTCATTGATTGACACGACCTAAACATTAAAGCATAGATCATATTTCAGCGCCATCTATGATTTTTTTTCGACCGTAGCCTGTGAACTTCTTCATTATATCAACTGCAACGTATGTAAATACGTAATGTATGTACCTAATTGAAAACAGGAAGTACTTATTGTAGGTACACTAAAAGTACTCTCACCTTTTTAACCGACTTCAAAAAAAGGAGGAGGTTCTCAATTCGTCGGAATCTTTTTTATGTTATATGTTCGCTGACAAATTACCATTTATTCAAATGAGTGCACACAAAGGCAAGTCGTGGAAACGGTACATCGTTAACCCACTTGCTTTGCTAATGACTTGGACGATCGGCTGAATACCAATGACAATATTTTTTTGCTCTACAAACCGAGGAGTAATCTCAAACGTTCACTTCCTTTATTTAAATGTATCAAGCAATATTGAAAACAAAAATACAACAACAATGGGATTATTCAAGGGGCGGACCAACAAATTCCTAAAAGACCAGCAGTTCCTCTGGTGCTGCAAATGTTCATGAAGGGCGGTAATCACTTAACATCAGGTGACCCGCCTGCTCGTTTGCTCGCTATCTCAATTTAAATAAAATTAGCTAAGGCGCATATCCAAAGGCGAGCGAAGCGGTCATTTGAGCTGACAAAGGCTCGGTCACGTGTCCCATGTCATTTTATACTGGGTATACGAGAAAAGCGGTCTGCACTCTGTAGTGTAAGAAAGACACACTTTCCCATTTATAATATTAGTATCTAAGTGGGTTTAAGGTATCCCAATATGTCGTTACAAAGTCGGCAGCCAGTATCGATCACCCGCGTGAAGAGTGCTTGCTGCAATTGACACAGTGGGCTCTTGTCGGGAACAAAGCGGTCACCCGAGCTGACAAAGGCTCGGTCACGTGTCCCATGTCATTGTATACTGGGTATACGAGAAAAGCGGTCTGTACTCTGTAGTGTAAGAAAGACACAGTTTCCCATTTTTTAATAGTATCTAAGATCCCAATATGTCGTTACAAAGTCGGCTGCCAGTATCGATCACCCGCGTGAAAAGTGCTTGCTGCAATTGACACAGTGGGCTCTTGTCGGGAACAAAGCGGTCACCCGAGCTGACAAAGGCTCGGTCACGTGTCCCATGTCATTTTATACTGGGTATTCGAGAAAAGCGGTCTGTACTCTGTAGTGTAAGAAAGACACAGTTTCCCATTTTTTAATAGTATCTAAGATCCCAATATGTCGTTACAAAGTCGGCTGCCAGTATCGATCACCCGCGTGAAGAGTGCTTGCTGCAATTGACACAGTGGGCTCTTGTCGGGAACAAAGCGGTCACCCGAGCTGACAAAGGCTCGGTCACGTGTCCCATGTCATTGTATACTGGGTATACGAGAAAAGCGGTCTGTACGCTGTAGTGTAAGTAAACTAATAGATAAAATAATTTTCCAGAATGGGTATCGAATTTTCTTTTTTTTGTTCTTTTGCTAGATTTGTGTGTATCTTACGCCATAAATAAGCCTTCAAGTCTACTAGTTGTAATATAGCGCAACTATTTTTCGCATAGCGGATGTGAGTCACGGGCAGTTTATCACAGATCAGGTGCAATATATCCATCGGTAAACAAATATAAGGCGGATATGTGCTTCCGCTCTATACCTACTCCATTCCGTCCAAGGGCGTAATTGGACTATTGATATACGTGTTATCTCTTGTTTTACGTCATCCACAAACACGTTTACCTACTGAACCAAACCTAACCTACATTCTTGTACTTAATACCTACATTTTTAATAACTAAATTTCGCGACAGGTTGAGATGGCATTCGTGGTATGAGGCGGGGGGACGCCCCGCACACCCACACGACATACGCGCACGCTCGCACCGGGTTAGCACGGGGGCTATGCGGGTGTGCGGGGCGTTCTCTCCCCGATTCCCATGCGAAACTGATACTCAGTTGCCTTCGAATATAAACAGAAAAAATATTGTAATTTACACTCCTCTAACCTCAGCTTGTCTGCTTGTTCCAGCACCCTGGTACCTTGGAAGCATTTTCGCGAGGAGCTCAACAACGTGCACCCGATATCCTCGGGGCTGGAGACCATGGCGCTGAAGACCACGATAGACCTCACGTGCAATGACTTCATATCCAATTTCGAGTTTGATGTGTTCACGAGGTGAGCGACTACTATGGTCTACTTAACCATATTCACTAACAATACTTATCTGATTCTGTTTGGTTCGAGAGTAGATACATCATCATCATGATCAACCCATCGCCGACTCACTACAAAGCACGGGTCTCCTCTCAGCGTGAGAAAAGTTTTGGCCATAGTCTACCACGCTGGCCGTGTGCGGATTGGTAGACTTCACACACCTTTGAGAACGTTATGGAGAACTCGCAGGCATGCAGGTTTCCTCCACGATGTTTTCCTTCACCGTTAAAGCAAGTGACATTTAATTAATTAAAACGCACATAACTTCAAAGAGGTGCGTGCCCGGGATCGAACCCCCGATCTCTGATTAGAAGGCGGACGTCCTAACCACTAGGCTATCACAGCTTTAGAGTAGATACAGTGCGACTTAATTGCCATGAAGAAGATCGGCTTAACACATTCGTATGGAAAAGCGCGTATGAACTTATAGCTACTAGCACAGAAATAGCTTTGGGGGTTGTTGGTTCAAAGTCTTTTGTACCCGCTGGGGGTAGGTAAACATGCGTAAAGGCAACGTTTTCCCAGTCCGCCCCCATTGTTGTGTGGAGCCCGGATTATCCCCGTCGGCCCGGTTATGTGCCTACTGCCTACTTTATACAGACAAATCCTTTTATCGAAACAACTCAGCCGTTTGTCTTCTACTGTTACGGATAACAATAGACTGCGAGTTACAAAATCTCTCGTCAATATCGGATAAACGGATGAGCCGTGAAAAGCTAGTAGACAAGACATACTTTCGGATTTACAATATTAGTATGGCACTGTGAATGGATAATATACCGACTAGCTTTACAGATTGTTGGTTCAAAGTCTTTTGTACCCGTTGGGGGTAGGTAAACACGGGTAAGGGCAACGTTTTCGTAGTCCGCCCCCATTGTTGTGTGGAACCCCGGATTATCCCCGTCGTCGGCCCGGTTATGTGCCTACTGCCTACTTTATACAGACAAATCCTTTTATCGAAACAACTCAGCCGTTTGTCTTCTACTGTTACGGATAACAATAGACTGCGAGTTACAAAATCTCTCGTCAATATCGGATAAACGGATGAGCCGTGAAAAGGTAGTAGGCAGACATACTTTCGGATTTACAATATTAGTATGGCACTGTGAATGGATAATATACCGACTAGCTTTACAGATTGTTGGTTCAAAGTCTTTTGTACCCGCTGAGGGTAGGTAAACACGGGTAAAGGCAACGTTTTCGTAGTCCGCCCCCATTGTTGTGTGGAGCCCGGATTATCCCCGTCGTCGGCCCGGTTATATGCGTACTGTCTATTTTATACAGACAAATCCTTTTATCGAGACAACTCAGTCGTTTTGTCTTCCACTGCTACGGATAATAATAAACTGCGAGTTAAAATTATTTTTCTAAATTAAAAATGATAATAAATCAAATAAGGAGGTTCAGATTCCTTTTTCAGATCAAAATTACTACCCATCTCTACCCATATTATAAATGCGAAAGTGTCTTTGTTTGTTTGTTTGTACTTCAATCACGTCGCAACGGTGCAACGGATCGACGTGATTTTTTGCATGGGTATAGATAATATGGGAATAATAGCTACAATGTCACGATCGCAATCACCTCTGATTGGTTAATGCTCGCTCACTATTGGCCACAATGCATTGTTGCAACAAGAATCGCACATCCAATCAGCAAAATTGAGATTGTAATAATGATTGATGCCGGTTTTAGACAATCGCCCTACTGGAGAGTGACATAGGCTACTTTTTATCCCGGAAAATCAAAGAGCTCCCAAGGTATTTTTGAAAATCTTATTCCACGCGGACGAAGTCGCGGGCATCAGCTAGTAATAATAAGTCAATGACTATCACCTGTCTTCGTTTTTGCCAGCGTTCTTGTTACACCCAGTATTTTATTGTTTCCAGGTTATTTCAGCCATGGAGTACACTGCTGAGGAACTGGCAGCTCCTGGCGGTCACGCATCCCGGCTACGTCGCATTCCTCACGTACGACGAAGTGAAGGCTAGGTTACAGAAGTACATTCATAAGGCTGGGAGTTATGTGTTCAGGTTTGTCTATGTTATTATTATTATTTTTAATAGACTAAGCAGCTTTCGCAATTTTTACTCCTTAGAAGAATTTTTCCAACATGATAAAAAGCGTTTTTGACATTCTATTGTTGAACATTATTTAAAAAAAAAAAGCTTATTACAGTGCCTATATTCGCTTGGTTTTGACATTTTAGTTTAAGTTTAATTTTATGATTTGCCTGTATTTTATAAACAAATATTTAGTCACACTCAATAATCACAACTGTTAACTATATTTGTACGCCGCCATGGCTAATGTGCTGGACTGTTTCTTAGATTTAACATCTTATGTACCACATTATGCAAATAAAGAATTATTCTATTCTATTCTATTCTATTCGCTGATGCGTCTATATCAGAAATGCTTCGAGTTTTCCAACTGTTTGTCTAATCTATTCTTGAACTGTGGCCCTACCGCGGTTGTTTGACAGCTACAATGTCACGATCGCAATCATCTCTGACTGGTTAATGCTCGCTCACTATTGGCCACAATGCGTTGTTGCAACAAGAATCGCACAAATTCAGCCAATCAGAACAATTGAGATTGTAATAATGATTGATGCAGGTTTTAGACAATCGCCCTGCTGGTTAACAGAACTTGTCATAACCACACCCTTAGGCAATTCACATAATTAGGAATGTTATTTCGTTTTTTTTTTTTCAAGTTTCAATGGAAGCTAAAACTCTAAAAGGTGTAAGGTGCGTGCCCGCGATCGAATTAGTTTCAGGCATTTTGAAGTTATGGTGGATTAAAGAAACTCACATACATCCCTGAAAACATTACACTTCTATTTTTGGGGCAGTGCACTCGTGTAAAAACTAGAAAGTACATCAGTCTTTTTCACCTATTTTTTTTTCAAATTTTGCGTTTCAGATTATCATGTACAAGGCTCGGTCAGTGGGCGATCGGATACGTCACAGTGGACGGAGAGATCTTACAAACTATACCACAGAACAAAAGTCTGGTTCAAGCGCTACTCGATGGATATAGAGAGGGATTGTAAGTACCACCGCTGTTAATTTCCCGCTTATCGTGTACTAGGTTTGGTCAATGGGCGATCGGATACGTCACAGTGGACGGAGAGATCTTACAAACTATACTACAGAACAAAAGTCTGGTTCAAGCGCTACTCGATGGATATAGAGAGGGATTGTAAGTACCACCGCTGTTAATTCCCAGGTTATAGTGTACTAGGTTTGGTCCATGGGCAGTCGGCTACGTCACAATAGACGGAGAGATCTTACAAACTATACCACAGAACAAAAGTCTGGTTCAAGCGCTACTCGATGGATATAGAGAGGGATTGTAAGTACCACCGCTGTTAATTTCCCGGTTATCGTGTACTAGGTTTGGTCCATGGGCAGTCGGCTACGTCACAATAGACGGAGAGATCTTACAAACTATACCACAGAACAAAAGTCTGGTTCAAGCGCTACTCGATGGATATAGAGAGGGATTGTAAGTACCACCGCTGTTAATTTCCCGGTTATCGTGTACTAGGTTTGGTCAATGGGCGATCGGATACGTCACAGTGGACGGAGAGATCTTACATGCTACCGTCCAGGTGTTTACTTTATCCATGCAAAAAATCACATCGATCTGGTACCCTGTTTCGTCGTGATTGAAGGACAACCCAGCAAACAAACACACTTTCGCATTTATAAAAAATGCGAAACTAGTCTATAATATGGGTAGTGTTTTTTTTTAACAATTAATTTAATTATTATTTTGTCTGTATTCCAGCTACCTATACCCAGACGGTCGCGACGTGAACCCGGACTTGAGCAGTGCAATCATATCGCCCGCCGAAGACCATATCACTGTCACGCAGGAACAGTACGAGCTATACTGCGAAATGGGTAAGAACCTTTATAGAGTTCCGTACCCAAACGATAAAAAAACCGGCCAAGTGCGAGTCAGGCTCGCGCAATGAGGGTTCCGTACTACAGTCGTATTTTTTAGACATTTTGTACGATAATTCAAAAACTATGATGCATAAAAATAAATAAAAATCTGTTTTAGAATGTACAGGTGAAGACCTTTCATATGATACTCCACTTCATATAGTCACTCACTTCGAAAGTTGAAAATACTAATTATTATTTATTTATTTATTTTATTTATTGACACTTTATTGCACACAACACAAAGTAAACATTGAAAAAACACAATACAGGATCTTATTCTAATAGATGTAGCATGCAAAGGCGGCCTTATCGCTAAAGCGATCTCTTCCAGGCTTATTAGTTCATGACTACAATTTTTTTTTGTGTGATCTAACCCTAAATTCACGGTTTTCAGATTTTTCCTCAAATGTCAGCAATAAGATCTATCTACCTGCGAAATTTCATGATTCTAGGTCAAAGGGAGGGGGTAGGTTTCTTGACAGACAGACAGACAGACAGACAACAAAATGATCCTGTAAGGGTTCCGTTTTTCCTTTTGAGGTACGGAACCCTAAAAATGTCACTCTGCTGTCTGTCTCTCTGTCTGCTAGTCTGCTGTCTTCAACCTATTTTGATGAAATTTGGTACAGAAATTGCTCGCATCCCGGAGAAGGACATAGGCTACTTTTAATCGAGTTCCCACAGGATTTTTAAAAACATAAATCCATGCGGACCGCATCACCTAGTATACTATATTTAAACAACAAATACTGGAAATAACGATTTATATAATAGTCTGTAGGCTGGGATCAAAACAAACAAAAAAAATCGGGTTTTATTTTACGGTTTATTGCGATGTTCTAACTCGGAAAGAAATATTTCATAGGTACACCCAAATTATTATCATGTTCATAATTATGTACAGAACCCTAAAAGAGCGAGGTCCGACTCGCACTTGACCTGTTTTTTCTTTGTGCTAACAACTTGTATTCAATTATACCTGTATTCTCGTTCTTAAGGCAGATCCACACCTGCGCAAGCGCACGAACTGTGCAAACAACGCGCACCATAAAAACATAAATAGTTGAACATCACTACCCATATTACAAATGCGAAAGTGTGTTTGTTTGTTGGTTTATTGGTTTGTCCTTCAATCAGGTCGCAAAAGAGCGACGGATCGACGTGATTTTTTGCATGGATTTAGTTAAAGATCTGAAGAGTGGCATAGGCTACTTTTTATCCCGGAAAATCAAAGAGTTCCCATGGGATTTTTAAAAGCGGGATAGACCACGCGAACGAAGTCGTGGGAATCAGCTAGTACGAAATAAAATAAAAATATGTTTTATTCAATTAAACTTTTACAAGTACTTTTGAAACGTCAAATGCATCTACCACTGGTTCGGAATGCCTTTCCTACCGAGAAGAAGCAGCAAGAAACTCGGCCTAGTAAGAAATAATTATGTCCCAATTTTCAAATTGCAGGAAGCACGTTTCAGTTATGCAAGATCTGCGCGGAGAATGATAAGGACATAAGGATAGAGCCGTGCGGACATCTGCTGTGTACACCCTGCCTTACCGCCTGGCAAATTGTAAGTCATATATTATTATACCATTATTGTAAGTAGTTATTGTTAATTTATGATTTACTCACACATGCATACACACACTGTTGTAATTTTATTATTGTATATACCTACATTTATTCTAAATCTATTCTGTTAAAATAGTTTTAATTATAATTTTAAGTAATCTCTTTTGGCCTTCTGTTATACCTACATTTAAATTTAAATAATAATAATGTATTTAAGCTGTTGATTACTTTCAAATAAACAAAAAGAAAAAAAATGATTCCGTGGCGTCACCCGGTTCAGGGTACCAGCTGAAAATCAGCGCTGTATGTTCTTGCAACAAGGCATACAGCATAATGCCGAGCTGGGACCCTTTTTCGGGTTGTGCTACACATGACAGGTTGTTCCGGCGTTTCATTTGCTTGAAGCTCGTTGTGCTTATGCTCAGGTGGAAGAGGCGCCGGAATAACCAGCAGTTAGTTTTAAGATGTGATGCACAGTTTGCTAAATAAACGTATTTCCTTTCTTTTCTATACCAAATTCAGTGGTTTAATCTAAGTAGTTTTAAGGTTCCATACCTCAAAAAGAAAAAGACCGCAGTAAGGCGATATGCGGTGTTGAGACACATTTCGAATGTTCAAAGAATCAAGTTTTGGCCTCAAAAACTACTAATTTGTTTATCCATACTAATATTATAAATGCGAAAGTGTGTCTGTCTGCTAGCCTTTCACGGCCCATCCGTTCAACCGATTTTGACGAAATTTGGTACAGCGATAGCTTGCATTCCGGGGAAGGGCATAGGCTACTTTTTATCCCGGAATATCAAAGTTTTGAAAACCTAAATCCCACGGGATTTTTGAAAATCTAAATCCACGCGGACGTAGTCGCGGGCATCATCTAGTTTATTATAAAAATTAAAGATATTCTTTAGTGAATTACGAGAACCAAAACACGATTGGCAAAATTTGGCTCGATGCAAAAAAATCGCGAAGTTTCCCCAAAATACGCATTTTTTACACGACCATTAGGAGAAAAAACAGTTTTATTCGATTGATATATAAAGCCAATTTCAATAAAATTTCGTTTTGACCAGGTTACACCCTTCTATATGATCACTTCGTTGTCTGTCTGTCGTATGTGTCAAGAAAAGGGAATCAAAACTTATAGGGTACATTGATTCCCTTGAAGGGTATTGACAGGACACGACAGACAGACAACGAAGTTATCCTATAAGGTTTCCATTTTTCTCTGGAGATACGGAACTCAAATTTCTTTTTTCAATTAAAGTGATATCTTAATGGATTGTTTTCAGGATTCGGAAGGTCAAGGGTGCCCATTCTGCAGAGCAGAGATAAAGGGAACAGAGCAAGTGGTGGTGGACGCGTTTGTGCCGCCCAGGCCGCCTAACACCACGTCCGATGTCAAGTAAGTCTCTCTCTGTGTTGGATTGCTCGTTGGTTGATTGGAAAATAATGTACATCGGCCTTTAGAATTTATTTTTATTTTATTTATTTTATTTATTTCCACACAAACAGAAAAAACACTTACAATATTGGTTTCTTCGTGCTCGTAAGCGCTTGGCGGCTTGTCTGAGCACTGCACATTCCTCTGTAGTCTTATACTTACATACATACTATACATACTATTATGAACAAATGTAGGTAGGTAGTTTTAAAATAAAATAATTATGTCCGCGTATACCAGCTTCAATTTCTGCATACGAGTTGGACCTCGCCACGCCAAAATGTACCATGCCACACAGCATCGATCTCGATAAAATGACTTGACCGGTATATAGCGATAAAAGTCATTCTCCTTAAAAGTCAATGGCTTTGTAAAGCGTTGTCCGTGAGAGCGAGTGACAACTCGTACCTATATGACGTTTTGTCGGTCTCAACGACAGAGACCCAATGCTCTACAAATCCGCTATTTTAAACGTAAATGAACATTATTTTCTGGCGCATCCTATAGGTGTATATATCGTATCGTCACATAATGAGTACTTCTTTAGTTTAATCAATAATTTAAAATGGTTATTTCATTTCTACGTACGTCTACCAATCAGCACATGGCCAAAACCCTTCTCACTCTGAGATAGAGAGAGAAGAGCCGTCCTCTGTAATGAGCCGGCGATGGATTGATCATGACGATGATTACACTTAAAACTAACAAAGGACGTGGATTTTACGTATTTTGGAAGACTCTCTATTTAATAATCACTGAGAAATAATTTATTTTTGATGTAGTCAAATACCCAATTCCATAGTACCAACTCGCGTCGGCGGTGTTCCCACTAGATTTCAACATGTGGTTATTCAAGGGGTGGACCAATAAATTCTTGAAAGGCCGGCAACGCATTGGGTCCTGCGTGTTAATCGGCTCTCCTCTGGTGCTGCAAATGTTGATGAGCGGCGGTAATCGTTTAACATTTTGGATTCCAGAATAGCAAACACAAAGACTGCAGTGAAGCCCGTATCGTCTAACTCATCTGGCTCGTCCGGATCGTCTGGTTCGTCCACCGGTTGTAATGGTTCAAGTAAGTTTTTTTTCTCACAGAATAAAAAGGTCTTGAAGGATATTAAATTTTTAATTTCAATGGGTTTTCATCCATACAGAAAAGTCTGTTCTTAAAAACTCTTTATTTGGCCTATGAGTACACATTAAACTTTGATTTGTATTTGAAGTAAGTCTTCGAACAGTGCGTGTTGCCAGTGATGATGACATATGGATCCGAGACATGGTCGCTAACCATGGGCCTCATAAGAAAGCTAGAGTCACTCAGCGAGCGATGGAGAGAGCTATGCTTGGAGTTTCTCTACGTGATCAAATCAGAAATGAGGAGATCCGTAGGAGAACTAGAGTAACCGACATAGCTCAACGGGTTGCGAAGCTGAAGTGGCAATGGGCAGGGCATGTCAAGGTGCTCGAATGGCGACCTCGCACCGAAAGACGCATTGTTGGAAGACGCCCTCCTAATTCTGAAACCTATTCGTGAGAGTTCAGTATAATGTTCTTGTCCAGCATGCTAGACTATTGTCTTAAATCTCATTCTGGAAAGAGACCTGTGGCTCTACCGCGGTTGTTTGACAGCTACAATGTCACAATCGCAATCATCTCTGATTGGTTAATGCTCGCTCACTATTGGCCACAATGCATTGTTGCAACAAGAATCGCACAAATTCAGCCAATCAGAACAATTGAGATTGTAATAATGATTGATGCAGGTTTTAGACAATCGCCCTACTGTGCTCAGTAATTGGACTGTGATGGGCTAAGATGACTAATGATAATATTTTGTAACAAATTCTATCTCTTCAAAATAAGAAGCTAAATTAACTTGTTCAGGTACAGAAGTGACGATATCAAGCAACTCAAACGGCTGGTCATCGAGAAACGCTACATTCAACGGGCTCACAGATGACATTGATGATCCAGAGGTAAATTACATTAAAACCCATATTACCCATGTTTGAGCTTCAATAGCTCAACAGGTAAAGGAGTGGACTGAAAACCGAAAGGTCGACGGTTCAAACCTCGCCCGTTGCACTATTGTCGTACCTACTCCTAGCACAAGCTTGACGCTTAGTTGGAGAGGAAAGGGGAATATTAGTCATTTAACATGGCTAATATACTTTTTTTTTTTTAATTTACCATACCATACCCATTTTACTGAAACATCGTCCATTCAATAGAGCCTCTAAACAGCCAAAATAAGTTGAATATGAGTCACAGAATTTTGAACAGGTATATAGAAGTGGCAAATAGTGTCGTCACTAAAATAAATTCAAAAATAGATCAAACTTAATGACGTCACTAAACTGACTTAGTCAATGTAAATCACAGAATTTTGAATAGGTATAGAAGTGGCAAATAAAGACGCCACAAAACTGTGACTTCAGACTTAGTCAATGTATGTTACTTTGCTCTTACGCATGATTGTTGCATTTTGGAGTTTCTTTGGCATGTTTGTCTGTATGTGTGGGTTTATTATTTCACGGGCTCTTGTTTCGTCTTTTGTTTGATGTTTTCCAAGTCATCCAAGTCAATCCGCATGTGCCTTTAGTAAAGCAATGTGTTTGTTTCGCAGAGGCGGAGAAAGTCGCCGCATGCTTAGCGTTGCGCGGAACCCATGCGACCCGATGCATTCCCATAACATATTTGTGTTCGTACTATGGTTTAATACTGATTTTTAAGGTTCTGTATCTCTAGAAAATAAAAGAAACCATTATTTTTGAAGTAAAAACTTTTTTCGACGCGTTGGGCTATTTTGGGTTGGTTAAAAACTTCAAAATCTAAATATATAAAAGGAAAAGGTGACTGACTGACTGATCTATCAACGCAAAGCTTAAAAATACTGGACGGATCGGGCTGAAATTTGGCATGCAGATAGCTTGTATGACGTAGGCATCCGCTAAGAAAGGATTTGTGAAAATTCAAGCCCTAAGGGGGTGAAATAGGGGTTTGAAATTTCACGAGCATAAGCTAGTCGTGTCATAAAAAGTATTTACTCCAATAAGTTTGAAATTGCAATGCTGAGAGAGTTATGAAGTTCACTATTATATAAAAATCAGTAATGATTAAACCACATTTGGAACGCTTTTTAGTTTTTAAAGTTAATTTATATTTTTTGTTCTGTTTTTAGTACAGTTTATGTCAAAAATGTTATTTTTACATCATTTTGACGTCGACTGTACATTTTTTGTGTATTGAAATAATTGGGACTGATTCATAGATAATTATAATTCAATCATTAAAAAATCATATTCATAAATTTTTGTACGGGATCAAAATCACAATTTATTATCTTTTTTAATCCGGTCAGCCCCCCAATTGTGTAAGAATAACCATTTCATGGCTATCGCAATCGTCAAGAATTCTGTCCTTTGATTGGCTGTGAAAAAATGTAAACAACGAATCAACCAATCAAATGGCAGAATTTCTTGACGATTGTGATAGCCATGAAATGGTTATTCTTACACAATTGGGGGGCAGTACGTAATATACCGTTCTTATACAAGTTCATAACTATTAATATGCACTAATACGCCATGCCATGTTTTTAGAATCGAAATCTACGATTATTTTAGCGCTTAAACTACCGTGAGTGATTTCCATTATAAATATCTGGGGAGGCTGTACTCACGTGTTTAGTCGACGTTAGCCCGACTAGTTTCGAACCCATCCGGGGTCCTTTTCCGCGCACATTACAACCGCAGCGTGTGCGCGAAAAAGGACCCCGGATGGGTTCGAAACTAGTCGGGCTAAAGTCGACTAAACACGTGAGTACAGCCTCCCCAGATATTATTTATAATCGAAATCTACGAGTTGAACTCGCGTGGAGAGGGGTTCCTTACTTTGAATATCTAAGTTTGTACATACATTGGGGCCGATTCTCTTGTACACAATCTCTACACTAAACTAAATTAACAGGTCTAAATTTAGTGCTATCCTTTTCCGCAAGCAACATTATGAAAGGGATAGCAATAGATTTGGATGTGCCATTTTAGTTTAGTTTAGAGATTGTGTACAACGGAATTAGCCACAATATTGGACGATTTACCATGTTATTTTAAGACCTTCTTATAGGTTTTCCTGTAATCTATGATAATCAAGGATTTTTTTTTTCAAAATTTACAGGTACGAGGGGGGGGGGTAAATATAAAAAAGCTAGACTAAAGTACTTTGTAACCGCGACTGAGATAGCGATAGCCCGACGTAACGATGAATAACACGACAATTACCATTGTTTAGTAGTCAATATTTGTATTAACCCATCAACAATATTTGTATTAAACGTTTTTTATGTGAAAACAAGTAAATAACTAATGAGAAATACAATGATGCAACAAATTCTCAAAGTTTATATTGCAACTAAAGTTGTATTCCTTGAAAAAAATCGGTTACACGATAAGGGTCAAAAAATAGGTTAGCTGCGTCTCTGTTTATCACATTAGTAACTTTATCTGTGCTCTCTTTTTAGTGTGAATGAGAAAGCAAACGTTCCTTTGTCTAGATTTTTTACTCCGTCTACGCGTACAGCGCTTTAGATTTTTTTTTTTTTTTTTTTATTCGTTATAGGCGCACGCTTGACCACGATCACACCTGATGGAAAGTGATGATATGGCCTAAGATGGGACGCGTTTGCCTAGAAGGTGCCTATTCACTCTTGTTTTAAAGATACCCGGATTATAATTGACAGGAAACACTGATTTAGGAAGAGTATTCCAGACCCTAGCCATGCGTATAAGGAATGATGACGCAAAGCGTTTCGTGCGCGAAGATGGAATGTTGACGACATAGGGGTGAAAACTCGCCCGGTGTCTTGCGGTACGGTGGTAGAAAGGTGAGGGAGGGACAAGATCGAACAGCTCCTGCGCACACTCTCCGAAATATATCCTGTAAAACACCGATAGGCCGGCAACTTTTCGGCGGTGATCAAGACTTTGAAGCTTCCCCAAAAGTGGTGAATCTTCGCCTATAAGTCTCCTGGCTCGACTATCAACGGCGTCTAAAGCGGCTAGTTGGTATTTAGCAGAGCCATCGAAGAGATGACTGCAGTACTCCATGCACGACCGGACCTGGGCCTGATATAAGGTTACCAGTTGGTGCGACGTGAAGTACTGCTTGACTTTGTTGAGAATACCAAGTTTTTTGGCAGCAGTCTTGGCTTTAGCTTCGATAGCCCTTCCGAAGTTGATATTGGCTGAAATGTCGAGACCTAAGAGATCAATATGATCGGTGATAGGAACGGAGACACCTCGGAAAGTGGGAGTCAAGGTGAAAGGACTCCGTTTAGCTGTAAGCAGGCACGCCTGAGTTTTTGTCGCGTTAAACTCTACCAGATTGGCATCACCCCAATATACATATTTCAGGGTGGAATTTAACCGTTCAACCATTGCCTCTCTGAGTTCACTGATTTCTGAGCCACCAGCACGCGGACTGGATATGTAACTTTCCACTACAGTGCTGTCGTCGGCGTACCCAATGATACCGGGTTGTAACAGATCATTGATATGCAGCAAAAAAAGTGTAGCGGAGAGGACAGACCCTTGAGGAACACCAGCATTGACGGCCATAAGATCCGACGAGCAGCCGTCAACGACTACTCGGAAGGAACGTTCACTCAAGAAGTTAGATATCCAGTCACATAGGCATGGTGGGAGGCCGTATGCTGCAAGTTTGTTAAGAAGGCCGTCATGCCAGACCCGGTCGAAAGCCTTAGATATATCGAGAGAGACAGCAAGTGCTTCTCCGTGCTTCTCTATAGCTTCTCCCCATACGTGGGTGGCATACACGAGTAGGTCGCCGGCGGACCGCTTTTGACGAAACCCGTATTGGCGGTCGGAGAGTAGATCATTGGACTCGAGATATGCCAGGAGCTTCGTATTTAGTATGCGCTCCATGCTCTTACAAAGTAACGAGGTGATAGCTATAGGTCTATAGTTCGCCGGGTCAGCATGACTGCCTTTTTTTGGTACAGGTTGTACATTAGAGATTTTCCAGGATTTGGGCACTTGACCTTTACTCAGAGAGAGACGGTACAGACGTGTCAGGACAGGAGATAGTTCAGGGGCACAGTTTCGCAGGACGATTGCTGATGAACCTCCATTTGACGTTCGGGTCAATATATTACGATTTGATCACATGGCATGGCATGTATAAGTGTGTTGGGACCATTATAGCATATCCCCAGATTCCCAAGTGATAATAGAATCTAAAAAAATGAACTATATCCACAAATTTCTTGTATATATTATATAATTGATATTATTAGATAATTTTTTGAGTTATAACTTAGTGGTAACATTAATAATAATTAGAATCTGTATTTAAAGACAATTTGAGATAAAATTCGCTCAGAATATTTAGTGAACAATGACATTATAGATATACCGTTTCAATGAGACAGCACTTGACGTAAAATCAAGTAATTCTTTTTAGGGTCCCGTGCCCAATTAAAGGTGCTAATGGGACCCTATTTATTACTAAGCCTCTGCTGTTCGTCCGTCCGTTCGTCTGTCTGTCAGTGGGCTGTATCTTGTGATTCGTAATAGGTGGAGAGTAGAAATTTTCACAGAATGTGTTTCTACTGTCGCTATAATAACAAATAATAAAAATTTCGAAATGACCACCATGAAAATTAAGAAAATTAAAAAGTGTTGTTTCTTTTTCAATGGTACGAAACCCTTCGTGTGTCAGTCCCGACTCACACTTGACCGATTTTCCCGTTACTATACTAATCCTCGCTAAAATCACTTTTGCAAAATCATATCGTATACTTGAATTTTACTCGAAAATGTCTTTAAATGCAAACGCAATTTGATTTTTAATGAATTTATACGTTAAAATATTAATTTAGCTGTAAAGTATATAAATTATTAAAATTAGAAAATTGGACATTAGACCTTAGAGCTAAACGCAAAAAAGAATCCGGTATGCGTTTATGATGCTTTATAAGTTTTATTACATTTTCATCTTTGGCATGCTTTTCGTGAGTGCCACCACTATCTTTTGCTTGGTTTGTATGTATGTCTGTTCTCTGTAGCATGTGGGTTATAGCTTTGACTCAGTTTTATATCATTTCTCGACCGAAAAATCGAACTAGCGATAATTAGATAGATAGATAGAGCCTCAATAGCTCAACGGATGGGGAGCGGACTGGATTCTTAAAGGTTGGCGCTTCAAACCCCACCCGTGGCACTATTGTCGTACCTACTACTAGCACAAGCTTTATGCTTAGTTGGAGGGGAAAGGGGAATATTAGTTTGACAGTTTTAAATGTAATTTAGAGCTGTCAAACCTCGTGACTTTAGACTGCCAGTCGCGAGCTTATTGTATAAATTTATAAGCGTGCACTAAATTTAGTGTATTTAATATTCAAATTCATGTTCCGTCCTTTTTTAGAAATGTCAAAAAGAAAGAGATACTCTAAATTTAGTTTAGAGAAAAACAAGAGAATCGACGCCAATATACCTATATTTTTTGTGCTTTTTCATTAAAACTATATAATGCATCATATACGCATTCGGTGGTGCATGTCCATAGATTGTGGATGTTATAATAAGTTTATTTTTATTTGCATATTTTCCCTTAGATGTGTAAGTAATTATTTTTTACGTTTTTTTTGTCTATGGATTTATTTATTTGTAAGTGTACTGAATGTTGACAATATACGCTTGGATGAATGTGCTTTTTGTGTTTTCTTTTTGCATCCTTGTCGCTTATTTCTGTCCCTTTTATTAAACTTATAATTTGGATTTCTTTGTGTTCAAATATATTCAACAAACGACCATTGCGAATTAAACGTAGATGTTGCGTCATCTTTTTATTTTTCATAATTAAGTTTTATAACTACATTATTTACGTCTTTGCAATGAAAATAAAGAAAGAAGTAAAAAAATGAGTACCTATTGAAAGTTGACAACTAAATTGTAATTTTTTGAATTGACAAAGATTTCAATTTGTGTCAGTATTTTTATCTTTGATTTGGAGGCATAGATCTTTCAGAAGCTTTTGATAGTCTTGAGCATAAATTACATGAAATGATTATTTAAATAAAATTTAGTATTACTGTCAGATTGGTAAAGTAAACTTAAATGTAATGCTGAAGAGGTACTTACAAAATAATTTAAATGTTAAATTGAATCAGCTAGAGGTGTTGCACAAGGCTCTGTCTTAAGTCCTATAATATTCCCAATTTATAAAAATAACTGTGAATTGTGATATGTATGGAGAACAATTTTGGTAGATTGACTTTACTATTTCTTATCCAAAAGTATCCTTAAGATTTTTTCAAAATTCTAAACACGATAAAATCACTTTAAACATACGGGTTATCTCAGGATTGGTCAGAATTCAACGCGGCGACCTCAACAATAGACTCTCTCCGTCCTGGAGTGAGATCGGCTGGTGCCTCACCGCGCCACTCTCCGCGAGCCACGCGGAGAGCGCCCATGCAAGCGGAGAATGCGTACGGAGAGTTGAGAGCTCCGCCATTACCGCCGCGGAAAAGTCTCTCCCCTGCGGAGACTATTGTCGCTGCATCTAGTGTTCAGGACATCGCGTCGGCTAGTAGTATTATGGGTGAGTAGCACCACCGTTTTAGAAGCAAGTATCAACGCAAGTTGTTAGTAGCAAAAACAAAAATTGGTATCAAATACACGTGGGAAGCATCCATGCGTACGGAGAGTGGAGAGTTCCGCCATTGCCGACGTGGAAAAGTCTCTGGCCTGCGGAGACTATTGTCGCTGCATCTAGTGTTCAGGATAAAGCGCATAAAATCCGCCATTTTAGTTTTTTAAGAATTGTAAGTATCCGTCACCACTCACGCCATCAAGGCGAATCTAATGACGTATCATTTATCAGAATCGGTTGAGCAGTTACGAGCAGACATACGTATAGGTCAAACACATAACCCTTCTTTTGGGCGTCGCCGCAGTCGGGTAGTAATGCTCTCTTTGAAAAAGGCACTACATTAAGATCTGTCAATTTTATTAGATTATGTACAACAGAATTAGCAACGTTGAGTGCTTAGGAGACAGGAGTTCTCAAAAATTGTATTCGATAGGACTATCAATTACTTCGGTTCTTTTCGATTTACCAAATTTCTTAATAAAAAAACCGGCCAAATGCGAGTCAGACTCGCGCACTGGGGGTTCCGTACTTTATCGACATTTTGCACGATAAATCAAAAACTATTATGCCTAAAAATAAATAAAAATCTGCAAGTAAAGCCCTTTCATATGATACCCCACTTGGTATAGTAATCTTACTTTGAAAGTTGAAAATAGCAATATTTGTTCATGACCACAATTTAATTTTTTTGTGATGTAACCATAAATTCACGGTTTTCAAATTTTTCCCCGAATGTCTGCCATAAGACCTACCTACCTGCCCAATTTCATGATTCTAGGTCAACGGGAAGTACCCTGTAGGTTTCTTGACAGACCGACAGACAGACATACAACAAAGTGATCCTATAAGGGTTCCGTTTTTCCTTTTGAGGTACGGAACCCTAACAAGTTAAAGTTAAGTATGTTTATCAATTTCTGCAGAACCCCGTCGCCGCTCGTCTCTCGAACCTGAACCAGATTCACGGCATCGACTCACCTCAGTCATTACTGGATCTACGGAAACCATTACTGGACTTATCGATACTAGACATGAGGTAAACCTTTCTTTAGTATTCACTGAAAAGCCGGTCAAGTGCTCGTCGGACTCGCACACGAAGAGCTCCGTACCATCGTACAAGAAATAACACTTTTTATTTATTTTTAATTTTTATGGTAACCATTTTGAAATTTTTATTATTTGTTATAGCGGAAATAATAGAATACACATTCTGTGAAAATTTCAACTTATTTTAAACAAGCTCATTCTGAAGTTCGTCGGCGTCGATTTAATTTTTTAAGGTTCATACTCACTTACGTAATATACGGAACTCTTGTTCAAAATTTCATGCTTCTAGGATCCACCGGTTTAATTAAGCTGTGCATTGTCTGTCACACATTGTCAGACATTGTGGACATAGGTCTATTGTAGGGACTTCCACATGCCACGGTCTTGCGCCGCCTGAATCCAGAGGCTCCCTGCGACTCGCTTAATCCCCCTAGAGGCGGGTCTTTCAACGCTGCGCTTTCCTGTCCGGTTTGGGGTCCCAACGTGCTGAAATCTTTATGTAATTTTACTTTATTAATTTCAGGTACCACCAGACCCAAGAGCCTTCGAGAAACCTAGAAGAGCATGCACGCCACAGTCAAATAGTAGACCTCTTCCAGCCCCGCCTCCCGAAAGACAAACTGAAAGAACAAC
This sequence comes from Maniola hyperantus, assembly GCF_902806685.2. NCBI lineage: Eukaryota > Metazoa > Arthropoda > Insecta > Lepidoptera > Nymphalidae > Maniola > Maniola hyperantus. Next base: position 4,258,294 of record NC_048560.1, read on the forward strand.
CGAACCAAAACCAGAGAAACAAGACCACAAACTTCCTGAAAGACAGGCGGACAACAGACTACCAGACAGATTGCCAGATAGACATAATGATAGACCACAAGATAATAGATTACCAGAAAGACACGTTGAAAATAGATTACCAGAAAGACACAATGATAACAGATTACCAGAACGACATATCGAAAGACAACAAGATAATAGACTACCAGACAGATTGCCTGATAGACATAATGATAGACCACAAGATAATAGATTACCAGAAAGACACGTTGAAAACAGATTGCCAGAAAGACATAATGATAATAGATTACCGGAAAGACACAACGATAACAGATTACCAGATCGACACATCGACAGACCAGAAATCAAACCACCAGAAAGACAAGACAACAGACATATAAACGATAGACTAATCTCACTAGATAAAGAAAGGCATTCGGAATCTCGAACGCATTTCGATAAATTAGAAAATAGAACAGACAGATCTAATTCTGAAAACAGAATACTAGAAAGACATTCAGAAAGATATGTCCAGGATACCACAAGGCATAATATAGATTTCAGAAATCCACCGGAAAGGCCGGATAAACCTGATAGGGATAGAATGCAGGGTTCTGATAGATCTAGTTTCGATCGTGATACGAGAGTTGAGAATAGAGCGCCCCCTAGGCAAAGGTCCTTGCCTACAAATACTAGTGGCAGTATTGATCAGCCGACTAAATCGACTACGATGCCCAAATTTCCGTCGGAAGATAACAAGGACCCGCCGTATGAAAATGTCGGTGTAGAGAAAAATGAATTGGCTGTTGCACGTGAGTTAAACTCTCTTATCATTTTACTAGCTTATGCTCGCGACTTCGTCCGCTTGGCCTACCCAAATTTCAAACCCCTATTTTACCCCCTTGGGGGTTGAATTTTCAAAAATCCTTTCTTAGCGGATGCCTGCGTCATAATAGCTATCTGCATGCCAAATTTCAGCCTGATCTGTCCGATAGTTTGAGCTGTGCGTTGATAGATCAGTCAGTTAGTCACCTTTTCCTTTTATATATTTAGATTTTTAAGTTATATATTTCATCTAGTAAGCCTCATAATTAGTTTTTTTTTACCTTTTAGCCGTTTTTCTGCTTAGACGCCTTTTTGAAAATTCAGAATAGAATACATATCATCATTTATATATTTTTTAAGAATTCGGATCAGTTTTTCCATTCTTATTAAAATTTCTTTACCCATTCTATTAATTTGTAATCTGTATTGCTCATCCACTTAAACTTTACAAATTTTGTTCATTTTTCCTTCTGTTAAAAAAAATTATTTTAGACTAATTATATTAATGTACTAATAATTTTTTTATTTAATGTTATTCTTTTTTTTTCAGCCAAAAAGATCAACCCGCTAACACACGACAAACACGGTCGAAAGTACGGCGACAATGTATCGTACGAAAATATAAATTTAGACTACATTGCTCGTCTAGTAGGCGAAGGATACCCCAAAGACATAGTCGTAAGAGCATTGGGCATCACTAGGAATGATCTAGAAATGGCCTGCGACATACTCCACGAGTTCGGGTCAAAAGTACAACACAAATGTTAGGATTTTTCAATTTTATAGGCGGCACTAATTTTTAATCATTGACTAAGGAAAAAATATAGACAGAAAATGAACCGCCAATTAGCGGAACAGACTTGCATGCGTCGTTTCCTACACTAGAATCTAATTCTGTATGACACAGATGGTTAAGCAATTCACGAACAGTAACAGCAAATAAAACCTCCTCCTCCTTTGACGACCTCCCTGCGCAGTGGTGAGCGCTGTGGTCTTATTAGTGGGAGGTCCCGGGTTCGATTCCTGGCAGGGGTTTGGAATTTTATAATTTTTAAATTTCTGGTCTGGTCTGCTGGGAGGCTTCGGCCGTGGCTAGTTACCACCCTACCGGAAAAGCCGTGCCGCCGAACGGTTTTGCGTTCCGGTACGATGCCGTGTAGAAAGCAAAGGGGTATGATAAAAAACAGCCATACCCCTTCCAGGTTAGCCCGCTATCATCTTAGACTGCATCATCACTTACCATCAGGTGAGGTTGCAGTCAATGGCTAACTTGTGTCTGAATAAAAAAAAACGTAAGAAAGTGCGTCTCGCAAAAACACCTTCAAACAAGAACTGCCTCTTTTGACGTCACAAATTACAGTCACGACTAAGTACTGATTTGAATAGCGTCAGATACAACTGGCTTCACGTAAGAAAATTGTTGAAGAGGGCTCTGTCTATATTTTTTCTTTAGCCTGCGTTTTTGACATCACACTTTTTAATCTGTTTTTTAACTTGTCATTTAAAAATTTTAGTCTGTTATTCGAGAATTTTTGGTGTTGCACGCTTTGAATATTCTTTTTATTTATTATTAATAAGTAAAACTAATTTGAATATGAAAAAAATACTTTGTATAAAGGGATGAGATTGGAAAAAAATGTGTCAATAAAGGATGCGCTAGGTCGAAATTAATAAAACTAACTTATATCTTAGAATGTTTCTTAAATTTTATAGAATAATTATAATTATTAATATTATAATATAAATAAAAACGCGTGATTATAACGATCTGGCATGTTGAATCTTAGCGTTCTAACTTAAAATTAATAAATATTATTATTGTAAATAAAATGAGTTTTAAAAGTTTTTTCAAATGTTACTTGATTTAGTGAAATTGTAAAAAAATTCGGTTATGCCAGACTATCAACGGTTAGATGCACTTTGTTAATCGATAGTATTATAGGTTAAAATTATTTTAGTTTTGAGCATACATAAAATATTATAGTCACTTATGTTACTCCATGGAAAATTAATAATACCTACAAAAAAAATTGTGCTCGAATTTTGACAGCACCTGATGACACCAGTGTCATATTCATTTTGAAATGACAATGATTTCAAACTCAAAATTGGGATTTCCCGACTCTATTCGCGGAAAAAAGATTGGTTGGTGTCTCAAAATGGTTAACGCTCTCTGAGATCTTTGTCTGTATCATTTGTATGCAGTTACGTAACAGAGAGAGCGCTATACTAACTTATTTCCGCGGATAGAGTATAGAATATAGATGGATCATTCTGAACAAAAATCGTGTTCTATGAAGCTGTCAAAATTAGTATGACACTGGCCGTCAAGTTATAAAAAACACACACACAAAAACGAGTTACAGCCCCCAAAAACTTTTGTTCGGAACGACCCATCTAATAAGTTCGTATATAGGTCTTTTTCTCAACGCATTAAGACGGTCTTATCTTATCTTGATGTTCTGATTTGTGACAATCATCTAAAATACTTGCGATTGCCGACCTGTTTTTGAACCAACTTGATTTTCGCCATTTTGGCGCTGATAGCAGCAGTGAGCGTCATGCGAGCGTACTCGGAACTAAATGTTCGTTATGTCAACACGAAGACCATTTGACACAAAATGACAATTTTATTTCCCGGTACGCTCGTTTGTGCGCTTTGAATCGGCACAAAAAATAATTGTCATTTTGTATGGCACACGTCTTCCAGCGATCTTGTATATTATGTCCATTTCAGTGGGTTTAGTCTATTTGTTGTTCTAATCTGAGACAATCGTTTGAAGTCGATGTAAAGCTCGGTACCTCGGTACACATTATTTTGTAAGGAGTAATTAAGCGACTGTAAAATGTATTTATTTGCGATTTATCTAATTTAACGGGCACTTTATTTAATTTCTTCCAGTTGTTCCTTTCGCTCCACTGAAGTAAACAATTTAATCAGTATTGTAACGCTACTTTTAACACTAAGGATCTTTCAGACGTATTACAAGTTACAACAAAATCAAAGCCTTTACAGGTACAAAATTGGATGAAAACCCATTGTTCTGTAGTCAATACCGACCACATGGCTACCTACCATACCATCACACCATAGTTTGTGGCTACGACAACGCAAATTCATGCAGTTGCAGCAAAATCTTTCATACAATCCCTGCCTAGCCATATTTTGGCTGCCATGGTATAGATAAGGCGTGGTCCGTCTGAATAGACACTTAAAGCTTTGTATATAAAGGTATTTCTAAAATCTATATTTTCATAATAAAATGCTGTCTTTAATAAAAATAAAAAATATACTCGTAAAATATATTTTTTCATATTTATTGAATGTCAAATCTTTGACGTTGTTCTTTGACACATTGACTTATGACTTTCGCAATATTAATATTTAAAAAAGTTGACTTATAATGCGTACATTTTGAGAAAGGCCTCACCATACTTGTTCTATGTGTCAACTTTTGACATGACAACACAGAACTAAGTACAGTACAGTACACAGTACTAACACAGTTCACGATAGTTAGGTACCTATCTTGTAACAAAATGTCGTGACTGGCAGGCGTCATATTTTCCTACGTTTGACGCTAGTAGCCTATGAATAGCCTACTTTTCTTTGATTTTTTCACGTCACCTAATATTTGACATCGTCGATTTAGGATCAAACCGAGAGTTCCCACACTCTAGTTCACTCTGGTACTAAATCGTACTTTTGACATGACGGTTGACATAAAGGCAGAGCAAATATGGCGAGCCCTTTCTCAACGCATTATACACAAAAATAAATTGTTGATGTAAATATTTAAACAATTTTTTCTCGTAATTGTTTTTTTTTAAATTCATAAACCAATCGGACTCTGTGAATTTATTTAATAATGAGCTTAAATCATGAGATCACAAAAGTTTTTATATCCGATACTTTTCTTGATATTTTTCTAAATTAAAAAATGTTACTTACTAATAAACGTTTTTCAATACGTGCAATTTTTGAAGTGTGTCATTTTTGAGGCTTCGTCCACCGTCTACAAAAAAAATATTAAATTTATATTTTTGTGACATACCAAAAAGGTTTAAAAATATAAAAAAGTAATGAACGATTTTTTTCAGTTGTACACTACACAAAAACTGCCAATTATTAGAAATTAAAAACTGCCGACAGAAGTGAAAACTTAAAACTATGAAATAGCAGTGGTTTTATTTATTTATATATTTCAAAAACAAAAATATAATGCATACATTTTGAGATTTATCAGAAGTACTATTTTAAATAATAGGTGAATCGTATTTTTGACATGACAGTTGACACGGAGCTAAAATGTCGAGTGAGATCTCAAAATGTACGCACTATAAGTTAATCATTGAAGGGAAATCCTGTAAATAATGTAGACTGTGGACGCTCCGCCTAATACTGGCTTCCCACGGTGTGTGATTCTGCGGATTATCACGCACGGCCGACGACCACGGACAGCACGCACTACGCACAAAGCTCGGATGACGACGACGACGTGTCCGCGCTACCACGGACGATACTCCGTCCGTCCGCAATATCACGCACCGTGGGAAGCCGGTATAACAATCGCGAGTAAATGAATGAATTGACTGAACATAGGTTAAAGTATGACTAGTCTTAATTGTGCTATGTTTTTTGGTAAGTTAAAAGTCGGGATATAACGATAAATCGCCTGTAATATTAATATTAAATTCACCCCGTAAGAAATATCTATTGAACTGTAAAAAAATGATTTTGCTGTCGGTACCGGTTTTATTATTTAGCGTTAACTAGCTGATGCCCGCGACTTCGTCCGCGTGGATTTAGGTGTTGAAAAATTCCGGGGGAACTCTTTAATTTTCCAGGACAAAAAATAGACGGTTTCCTTCCCCGGGATCCAAGCTATTTCCGTACCTTTCGTCCAAATCGGATAAACGGATGGACCGTGAAAATTTATCAGACAGACAGATAGACGCACTTATAATATTACTTGGTTTTTAATCAAACACCAAAAAAACCACTTATTTCATAGTTTTACTTTTAATTTTTCCCATCTGTCGGTTGTTTTTGTTGACGGTACAACAAGTGATCAAGAGGTGTATGAAAGGGGTATTTTAGCTCGATAGATATTTCTGAAGGGCTTTAACAATAGAAATAAATAGTTCGTAGTAAATACCCATCCTCTAGATTATGTGAGTACATATCCACCAAGATAACTAGTCAAATACAAGGATTTTATGCTAAACTGCTCATGCGATAGAACGAGATAGCGCTATACAAATGTGGTATCTTTAAAACAAGAGTGAATAGACATCAAGGTAAACGCGTCCCATCTTAGGCCACATCACTTTCCATCAGGTGTGATTGTGGTCATGCGTTTACCTATAATGAATTTAAAAAAAAGTTAGAGATACATAGTATAGGTACCTCCTGTAAAAGTGTACAGTTGTTTTATTTCACGAAGACCACAGATAAACATATATCTACAGATATGCAACTAGCGTGTCCCCCTCAGTACTTCGTACCGCCTAACAGTCGGTTCTTTATTTTTTTATTTTTTTTTAATACTTACAATTTTTTAAATCTGCCTGTCGGTCAAGAAACCTACAGGGTAATTCCCGTTGACCTAGAATCATGAAATTTGGCAGGTAGGTGGGTCTTACGGCTTTAGGGGAAAAATCTGAAAACCGTGAATTTAGGGTTAGATCACACAAAAAAAATTAAATTGTGGTCATAAACTAATAATTAGTATTTTCAATATTCGAAGTAAGATAACTATATCAAGTGGGGTATCATATGAAAGGTCTTCAGCTGTGCATTCTAAAACAGATTTTTATTTATTTTTATGCATCACAGTTTTTGAATTATCGTGCAAAATGTCGAATAAATACGACTGTAGTACGAAACCCTCATTGCGCGTGCCTGACTCGCACTTGGCCGGATTTTTAAATATAGAGAAGATTTACAACATAATATGTTCGTATCGGTATTCGGTACCTACCTCTTTCTATCGTATGAACAGGTTGTATGCCAAGTTGATGGTGTAGTTTGGTCAGGGAAAGTGTATACCTACCTACTTGTATATTATAGGACAGGTACTCGAAATTGGAAAACTAAATGCCTTATGTATATTGTCTTAATTCTTAGGCGCAACGCACATCTGCTGAGTCGAGTGGAACTGAGACGCAGTGGCTTTTTTAATAGCAACTTAAACTAAATATCTTACGCACTCACTTGATTAGTCAGAGTAGGTATGCCCTCTAGATCCTAACCCGTCCGAAGTCAGAGGTTGCAAATGCAAAGGGTATCTGCTCGCTACGCGGTGCCAAGATTGTAAGGAGCACGGGGTGCGCTACGCAAGGTACAGTGTGAGGGTGGCTGAGGTGGGGGCAGCGTCCATTGTTTTATTTACTTCGGCAAAGCGATGCTTGCCTTCGGCTTCAGGCAAGACTTCGGCTCATTTTGCCTCACAGACCACCACCTATAGACGCTTAATGGACACCCCCGATCGCCAAGCTTAGGCAGTTGCTTAGCATAAAAGTTAGTCCACGCCTGTTCGCTACCCTCATTCCACATTGTTTTGATTACGTGACTTTTGAGTCCACCAATCACACAAAGCATTCTCCTCTGTCCACCGCCAAAATTTTACGATTTTGTTTTCATGCAACACCTTGCATATGCATGCGTACTCTTGAGCTTGAATTCCCTGTGTTTTGGCCGAACCCGAAGGTTTGGCCAAAAGTTCGGTCTAGTGTTTTATTTTATCCATTTCAACTGTATTTAAAAGGTAATTGAGCTAAGTTTAAGTTGTTATCAAGGTAAACTGCGCCTCGGGCCCGCTCTATTCCGTAGGTATGTGTCCGACTTTAATTAATCAAAACAATATTATAAATAAAATAATACAGACTTGTTTTTCGATAATAAAAACGGTATGTAATTTCATAGTCGTTATTGTTTATCCTGTTTCGGAATTTTGTTATTAAAAAAGGCTTTTACCTAAAATCTAAATACCTAGGCTACATAAATTATAACATAGTAAGAAATAGGAAAAATTGTAGCGGTGTCTAAAATAATCACTATAAAGCCGAGCGCACACTACGACCGACCGCATCCTACTCCGTCAAGAACTCATAAGAGCGGCTGATGTGAGGCTCGGACCATATAATGCGGTTTGTCGCAATGTGCGCATGTCTTAAGACATTTTAAAATATCAAATCACTCGTGCAGTTTTAAAAATACACGGTAGACAACGCCCGACACGTGTCTTCTCCGCAGTGTGCGAAAGCCTTTATATTTCACACCGTCGTAGACAGAGAAATCAATAGACCAAATCACGAGTTGCCTCTCTTTTACTCCATAGCGAATAAGTCCGTCCTATAAGACAATAGTATGCATGAAAGAGGTATAAGTCCCGCAAATTCCTAATGCGCGTGGCCGCCATTTTAGTGACGTCAGCACTAGCCTGAAGTTTCGAGGTGACGGTATATTTTTATTTCGGCTGACGTCAAAATGACGTCATTTCGATGTTAATGAGACATGATTATAGCGCAACAGCAATTTACGGGACTTATAAAGGAGGCGATGCGTCCCTTCACGGCACTGATTTTTCTTCTCTATGTGAGAGAGAGATAGTGGAGATGGGAGTTTATGCAATAGAGAGGTGTTCATAAAATTTTAGGCTGCTGCGCTGTGTAGTTCTTGCATTTCACGAAGGCCACTGACTCATGCTTGTGTTTAAGTCGTATCGGTATACGTAAGGTACACTAAATGTGTGCGTTGAACAGCGCTAGCTCGCGACTGATTGGTCCGACATGCACGCACACTTACACAATGACCATGTTAACGACGTTACCACAAGTAAAGTTCACTAGCATTCGTGAATTGCAAGAACTGTAACGGAATTGCACTTTATTGTGTTGTAATTGAGTCGCTTTTTATTTAGACGCCTTTGCCGAGTGATCCTTCTGTACCTGTAAGGTATTATTCAGTATTCTGTTGTCGTACCTACTACCAACGTACCCGTTACACAGTACCTTTGTCTGTTGGTTTTTTTGTCTACGCTTCATACAGTGTGGTCAGTATGAGATTTTATATCTCACCGGCGCGTTGATAGAATTCGAGAATACAATAGACTAACATAGTAAAATACACCTAAAGATCCTTGATATAAAGTCTAAAAATTTAATACCACTGATTTTAATATCGCAACGTTTCCGCTTGGAGCGCTGGCTGTAGATATGTGGACAAACTTGAGCCCTAAAACAAGAGTTAAGGTCCATTTTACTTTAACACTGAAGTGTTTCCATGTTCAAATTATATCGAACGTTGGTGAGATGAATCTTATACTAAGGGCCTAGTTCCTTGCAGATACCTTGTCTATAGTCGACGCATTTTATACTGCGTCGTCGAGTTATCTGTCTGTTTCGCTCGCACTTACAGGTCGTAGGTAAGTGCGAGCGAAACAGACAGATAACTCGACGACTCAATACGGAGTACGGAGTTTAAAATTCAAACTTTAAAGTAATTGTTAGCAAAAAATGTCTGCAAGATAAGATGCCGTATAGCTGTACTTACCTAACTATAATATAATAACGCCTTTTATATACAAAATATAATGCAATACATTTCAGAAGTAATAATAATACTACACTCAGTGTCTCTAGGGTATTTATTTTTTCTACACACTAATAGACTAGGTACCTATATATTAAGAAAACTATACATACATACATAATCTGTGAGAGTTTCATAAATTTTTGACGAACTTTTCTGTTTCCTTGTATATTATTACCTATATTTAGAATTCTTTAGCGTCACACGAAACCAATGTATTTTATCTGCTAATAACACAATAAAAAATAAGATTTTTTGTATTTATTATTATTATTATTATTAAATTAAAGTTATATTTCCAAGTGACCTTTTCTTTTTTTAATGCGAACACTATTGAAATTTTGGAAAAGTGGAGGATTTTTTAGAATAGAATTTATTTGATGAATATGAGTAGGTACACAGAATCTTTACAATATATTATAACTAAGTATAAGCGACCTTCATCATGATCAACATCGCCGGCTCACTACAGAGCACGGGTCTTCTCTCAGAGTGAGAAGGATTTTGGCCATAGTCTACCACGCTATGTGCGGATTACTAGACTACACACCTTTGAGAACATTATGGATAACTCTCAGGCATGCAGGTTTCCTCGCGATGTTTTCCTTCACCGTTAAAACAAGTGATATTTAATTAATTAAAAACGCACATAATTCCGAAAAGGCGCGTACCCGGGATCACGCCCCCGACCTCCGATTAGAAGTCGGATGTCCTAATCACACCTATAAATAAATTTGATAAAATTGTTTATGCAGTAGGTAGGTAAACCTAACTGAACATCTGGTACCTTTTAATCATAAAATGAAAATGATTTCCCCGAGAGATCTCGATAGCGCAAACCGTAGAGAAATCAATTAACCATACCCACCTACCTGACGTTTATCAATATTTCGCCATGCTCGTTTATTTTGTTTGCTTATATTTCCTTACCAAGGTAAGTTACTATTAATATTTCCTAGATATTAAGGAACGAATTGATTTATGATGACTCATACCTACCTATTGGTAGGTAGATAGGTACTCAAGCCTATTAAATATTATGAAATAACTAAGTATTGAGGTAGCTGTTAGACTCTGAAAAGTTTGAGGTCGGGATTGAACCCCGGACTTCCTCCTTCCGCGTGCGTTTAAAAAACCATTAAGCGGCTATGTGCGGATTGGCAGACTTCACACACCTTTGAGAATACTATGGAAAACTCTCAGGCATGCAGGTTTCCTCATGATTTAATAAATATATGTATATGTTTAACCCTGTATAAAAGTAATGCTTAATACGCACATAACTCTCAAAGTTAAAGAAGATGGACTGGGATCGAACTCCCGATCCCCGAATAGGAAGCGGTGTCTTTACCACTAGGCTATCACTAATTTCTTATTTACTTAATACTTCGCATAATATTACAAGTTGTACTTTTTGAAAAACTCTTTCAGCTCAATCCAACATCGTGTCAATTCAAGGAGCACATAGATTTGCAAAAAGTAGCCGAAATAATGTTCCGAAACGAAAAATATAACGTCTTAAAACCAACCATACACATCATCAAAGATCATTTTGTGGAATTCATACAAAAAAGACATAATATAGACACTTCTGAACGCATGTTTCTAGACCGAAATGGACTTAGACACGTTTGGAAAGGACTAGAAATTCCAAGACTAAGAAGTTTAAGAAAAGCTGATAATACACAAAGAGCAATTGATAATAAGAACGCAAATAATAATATTAGTGCTACTATTAGTACAGATACCAAAAAAGGTAATAAAAGAGCTAGTAGACCTAAAAGGGGTAATAAAAGAGAGAGAAGAACAACTACCACAGCAGCCCCAGAACCAATAAAACCGAACTTAAGAGACGACGAAGTAGTGGTAAAGACTACATTCTTCTGCCCATTCTTTGGTGTTGTACAGATGTCTACACGCGTTCACAAGTTTGATGAGAATGAAAATATTGTTAGGCGATTCAATACTAACAATGATTGAACTAAACAAACAACACCTTGTTAATTTATCTTCAACTAACAATCCTTAAGTAAAAGATATTTCACATAGGTATAGATTTAATGCATATTTAGATCTTATTAATCAACACCAGACAGGTCTTCTATAACACGGTGTGAAACAATGTAAACTTATTATTCTTTATACACCATGAAATAATCCTGCAAAGAAAGAAAAGTTAATAAAGGCCTTATAATAGTTGTGACATAGATTCATTATTTTATACTTTCCTAGTTAAATTTGTGTACATAAAACTATTTAATTACTTAATTCAATCATTTTCTATTGTTTTTTTATTAAAATTATTTTCCAGATCAGCTGCTCTAGTTGTATCATCTTTCGCAGCGTCATTCATAAACCTCCTATTGAATCTTCTCGTCATGTACGGATCTTCGTCGTAGTTATCGAATTTATAAGCATCGAATGTATTCATGAAACTATTTACAGCAGTTTTGATTGCTCTTCTGTAACTTGTTACTGGCATTCTTCGTCTAAGCATTACAACTGGTTCAAAAGGTATGATCATACCGGCCGCACTTGCTATTAGAGGGATAAGCGGTGCAGGAAAGTAGTATGATACGATTTCCATAAATCCATTGACTACACAAGTGCCTATGTTCTTTATGACTGTATTAACTTTAGGTGTCTGTATAAAATTTGTCATTAGAATCTTTATTTTTCTATAAATTTTGCTTAAAACATTTTCTTTTACATTAGCAACATCAGTTATTGATTTGTTATATGCAGTATCAAGTTCTTCATCAAATATCTCATTATTTTCATCAACTTCTTCAAAAGTTTCAGGCCTTTCACTATTTGTAGTAGTAGTGTGATCACGAGTAGAAGATGTTACGTTTTCGAATTGATCATTAATCTCTGGGTGAAGTTGAGGCTACGATAAAGGATTACTATTTCAAATAAGAAGCTATCTTCCTAATTATTAATATCAAGCTCAAATTAATAATTTACTTACAGTAGAAGAGGCTATGTTAATAAATACAAATAGAAGTAATTCTAAGAAAAGTGATTTCATCTTAAAAGTTGAGAATTTTTTAATAAACATACATAGAAATTGAGCGTGGGTACAACAGGTATAATAAAATTTCATGAACCAGTTTTGAGTGCCGATGTTTTTATAACTCAGTACATTTTTATTACAGTTAAGAAATTATAGAAAAATCATAAAGTTACGCATAAAGAGGATATTAGGTAAATAAAAAGAAACAACATAATTCTTATAAACAGTATCTCTAAATTACCTACAAATGTTTTTTTATATATTTTTATATAAACACAATTTTAAGTGTAAAATTAACATTTTGAATTAATATATTAACAAAAAAATTAAACTCTTATTATAAAAATATTGTGAGAAATTATCTATTGCTACAGAAATATTTTGAAGGTCCAATTATTGTTTTTAAGTTATGGCGCTACAATATTTGAGGAATTTGCGAAAATACCGATATTTCAACACCGTCGAAATTAATCCAATATAATTCCTAGGTAGGTATTTCAATTAAAAACTGTAATTTCTGAAGAATCTAAGTATCTAAAGGTTTAATTAATAGCTCGTACAAACTGCTAAGTATTTAATAACCGTGAAATAAGAAAGAAAAATCAAATCAATATTGTCTTTGAACCGAAAAAGAAAAAATTTTAGTTGACGATGAATTTATTTTTCATTTTTTTATTATCAGCAATGCTTATTATGAACGCCATTGCACAGGTCAGTAGTCTTAATTTTTATCCTACGCTAGCGTTAGCTTGCGACTATCGTTCGTGTTGAATTTTATCCCGGAAAATCAAAGAGTTCCCACCGAAATTTTAAGGGCCCATCCGATTAACCGATTTATATGAAATTTAGTACAGAGATAGTTTGCATCCTGGAAATTGACATAGGCAACTTTTTATCCCGGAAAAGCAAAGAGTTCCCACGGGATTTTTTAAATACCTAAATCCACACAGACGAAGTCGCGGGCATCATGTAGTAAGTAATATTGATAAAACCTATTGATAAAGCTTTATTACACGCGATCCTTGATTCGACATAAACCGAAGCACATAAATGGTATCGCCCCATCAATAGTCAGTAGGTACGCTTAGTACGACATTTTATGTTTCACCAACGTTGATAGTATTCGAATGTCGAAACACATCCGCGTTATAGTAAACTGGATCTTAACTGCCTTATTTTAAAGCTCAAGTTTGTCTAAACATCTACAGCCAGCGCTCCAAGCGGAAACGTTGCGAAATTAAAGTGATAATGTACTAATGTAGCATTGAATTTTCGACTTCAATTCAAGGCTGTTTAGGTCCATTTTACTTTTATTTTTTATTTTATTTAATAATAAGGAACACTTACAATATACATAATATTCTACATTTACCACATGACATACTAACTGTAACATACACTGATATGTATATCGATGACAAGTGAACACAACATTTGCGATTATTGCGCCAAGTTAACTTAATATGAAGGTATTTAACAAAAATATTATATTATATTTTTGTTATATATTTTAAACACAATTTTAAGTGTAAAATTAACATTTTGAATTAACATTGTAACAAAAAAAATTATACTTATTATTATAAAAATATTGTGAGAAATTATCTATTGCTACAGAAATATTTTGAAGGTCCAATTATTGTTTTTAAGTTATGGCGTTATTGTGTTTCGAATCTCGAATTCTAGCAACGTTCGTGAGATGTAAAATCTTATACTAAGCGCACAGTAAGTAGTATCTACTCGTAATAAAAGAAATGCTTCTCTTGTGTCATATCAGGCTTCCTTTCAAGTCACTCACTCGATTGGAATGGCCCGTAAAAAGGTCCCCTAACTCTCTTAACATTTTCCTTTTAGAGACTTTTTACGGGTGTTCTCTTGTTAGTATAATACTTAGTTACTTATTATCAAGATTTGATGCGGACAACATTCATAGGTCATCATCATCATCATAAGTTACCTATCATAATATCAAATGGTATAATAATAATATTGAAAATTGATCACTTGAAAAGAGCAACCGCCGCAACCTGACAGACCGCATAATGACAGAAGGGCTGGCTCATTTTTTGCGCAACGGATCAGCCTGGCTGTCCAGCGCAGATATGCAACCAGTATTCTTGGCACCATTCCACGCGGGCATGATTTGTATAGTAATTAGATAAGGCTAGCTTTAAGTTTTATTGTAATATTTTCGTTAAAAAAGATTTTTGAAATTCCAGGTACCCTATGACTACATACCATTGGGTAGGAAGTCCCGGGGCCGGTCTCGGCCTTACGCGTCAGACGTCAACCTGAACTACGAACGACTTTACCCCGCAAGGCGTAAATATGTTGATTAATAAGGTCTTCATTAAAAGCATTGGTTACTTTATCATTTAAATTATCGCTTCAGAGAAGACATAAAATAAATAAACCTTTTTAAAACAAGCTTTTAATTTCATCTATGTAGTAAAACGAATGTACCTACCTATCTAATCAATTTAGGTTTTTCTGATTAGGTTAGTAAGTATATCACGTTAATATCAAAAAAATTCAGTTAGAAAATTGATTTTACAATTTTAGCACTTAGGTACAATAATTTAATTAGGAATTAGGTATGATCAAGATGGCTGATATTTTGTAGTTTTCTGTTTTCACGGAAACTAAATTTTTGCACTTATGATTGTAAGTGCTAAAATTCGCTTTCCATGAAACGAAGTTTGCTATATATTAATTTAACTGATGTTTTCCTTTTCTAAGTCTAATACGCAGGATTGCGAGTGTTCTCGCTCGCGCGCTGTTCAGCGTCTTAGCCCGAAAATTAAACAATGAAACGGGATCAAATGTGATAGTTTTCAATCTTTGTGAGGTTTTAACTTCATGATTTTTCACAGGCTACTTTAAGAAAGGTAGGTTATATTATATATGAAAAGGCTTTTCACGTTATTTTTCACATGCTACCTGTGAAATAGTTCATCGCTAGTTGCAGGTATAATGCGTACAAAATGATTTTTCACGCGCTATTTTTGGTTTATAAGTCAATTGTCATTTTTATTTTATTTTATTTTATTATAGATGCTTGATATGCTTACAGCTAGTGCCAAAGCGCATTACAAGTTAGACTTATGACTAATAACTTAACTCGTGTAAAAAGTACGATTTTAGTCCTTGACCCATAGAGTTAAAATGACGCGCGAGCAGTAATTTTTACGTACTATATGAACAATAGGTTGTTTAATTAAAACAAAACAACAAAAATCTTACACAACAGCACGCTTCAACACTTTATTATCAAACACAAATACACTGCAATTATTACATAATATCACTTTTGATCTATAAATAATTTTAAAATTAGTGGGATTCGTTTAATTATGCGCAAACATTTAATACTATAAATCTATCAGTAGGCAAAGCATATTCCGTTTCTATATTATTTTCTATACCTTCTCTCCGTAAAGCGCACAAATGCACAGACTTCCCACTAGGTAGACAGATGATATCAAACGAGATATTATAGGGAACCGCTGAAGCTGAGCTTGAAGGAAACCTTTTGTCGAGACCTTCGGACATTAAAACGAGTAAACTATGTCGTCACGCTCTTAATAGAGCGGTCGTGGTCGTCCCACTGCTGTGACACGCATCTCTATTCCTCTCTAATGGCTTCCTAGTCCACTCTTGTAAAGGGACGTCCATCGCAGCCCTCACTTGGTCTGTTCATCTTATAGGCGATCTACCACGTATTCTGGTGCCTTTTTTTTTATTTATAGACTAGCGCTTGTCTGCAATCAGACCTGGTGGCAAGTGATGATGCAGCCTAAGATGGAGCGCGCTTGCCTAGAAGATGCCTATTCACTCTTGACTTGAAGGTACCCATATTATAATTGGAGGGGAAAACTGATGCTAGTTAGTAGTGCCCTACTACTTTTTCTTGAACTACTAAGTATATATGGAGTATATCATATAGAAAATATCATAGTGGACAGAGTAAAGTGGTCTAGGGATGGTTGCTAGCGGCACGTAAGGATGCCACCAACTCGTCGAGGTTGACATTGGAAGGGACGGGCGATGCTAACTCTGCGTATCTATCCGTGTAATCCGGTGATCTGTCCTGCATTTGAGCCTAGAAAAGAATATAATGCGGCTTTTAGTGCACCGCACAAAAAATTTAAAAAAAAAAAACTGGCCAAGTGCGAGTGAAACTCTCGCACCGAGGGTTCCGTAGTCGGGTATTTTTTTCGACATTTTACACGATCAATCAAAAACATAAAGATAAATAAAAACCTGTTTTTGAATGTACAGGTAGGTACCCCTTTCATATGATACCTCACTTGGTATATTTAGTTATTTTACTTTGAAAATTATTGCAAATACATTTTTTGTGATGTATTGTGATATGATTCAGGGTTTTCGGATTTATTCCTTCACTTATGATATAAGACCTACCTACCTACCAAATTTCATGATTCTAGGTCAACGGGAAGTACTTACGGCTAGTACTTTTTTCCTGGTGAGGTACGGAACCCTAAAACCCGATAGAAGTGAAACCTTCAGAAAACTCAAACCTGAGAATGAGACGGATACAGAATATCAGGAGTAGGTTTATTATTATAGGGGTTATTTATTAAAATATTGTTAGGTACCTAGACTACCTAGTTTAAAAAATCAGTCAAGTGCGAATCGGATTCACACCCGAAGGATTCCTTACCATCGTGCAAGAAATACTTAACACTTTTTATTTATTTTTATTTTCATGCGAGCCATTTTGAAATTTATTTGTTTTTATAGCGGCAGTAACACATTATATGAAAATTTCAACTCCCTACCTATTAAGGGTCATGAGATACATGGTACCCGCTGACAGACAGACGGACGGACGGACAGCGGAGGCTTAGTAATAGGGTCCCGTTGGCACTCTTCGGGTACGGAAGCCTAAAAAAACGCGGCAGAAGTGAAACCTTCACAAAACTTAAAACTTCAAGAAAATTCTTGAAATTTAAGGTTTCTGAAGGCTTTTCATGAAGAAAATGTGAGTAAAAATTTTAATTTCTTACCATCGCAGAGCAAAGCAATGCCACCAAAACGACAAGTAACGTAAGCCACTTCATCTTGCCTCCAGTGTGACCGCACTTGACAGCCTGACACCTTTATAGCTAGCCTACTTGATATCCGTGCCATTTAATTTGAGGAAATCAGTTCACAGTTCACGCCTGTTTAGTGAATCGATTCCTTATGGATGCGTGGTTACATGTTATGATGAAGTAATATTATGCGCATGTACGTGTAGTACGTACGCATCGATATAAATGACAATTTCACGGTTTTGGAACCAAATAAATCAGCGCCACCTCTTAGATACTAATGAACGACTCGTTTGAAATCCAGACGTCACTGAGGTTGAATCGGCGCCATTTTGTAGATACGAAGTAATGTACGCGACAGGTCGATATGGCAATCGGGGCGGGAAGCCCACAACACACCCGCACAGCCCCTGCGCTAACCCGGTGCGGGCGAGCGCGGATGATGTGCGGGTGTGCGGGGCCTCCCCCCCACCTTATACCCCGATTGCCATCTCAATCTGTCACGGACTATGTGTTTGGATGGTGATTAATGTAATGAAGATTTAATTAAAATTCAATGGTATGTAATGTAATTAATATACGGATATTATTTGGAAACCTTTTTAATTTAAAATTGTTTTACAAATCAAATTTATTTTGCCAATTTAAATAATAAATTTATACTTAAATTATATTATATTTTAACATTCAGCACATTTGCAAAGTAAAACATTTGTTAGTAGAATGTTTGTCAAATGTTTTTTTTGAAAAATGTTATGTTTGCGGAATACGACGATTGTGATTTGTGTAGTGTTTGAAAAGTTTTTGGTGAAATGATCAATTTTTTATACGTTTTTTATTAGTGAACCATTGACATGACATGACATGACATTGTCATGGTATAAGGTGTTATTATTATTATTATTTTGTGGCGGTTGCGACAGTACTCGCACTAACGGAGTTTCCTGCAATCTGGACTATATATGGAAGTTTCAAGACAACCGTCGGCCCAGCTGGCGCTACCGAGCACAACCAACCGCTCGGTGGGAGATCTCCCTTTGGTACGGTCGAGCCTGCACACCTCTCCCGCTGAGGTGCGATTGAGGTTTACACCTCTAGCTTTTCGAAGTTATGTGCATTTTAAACAAATAAGTAGGTAAATATCACTTGCTTTAACAGCGAGGAAACCTGCATGCCTGAAAGTTTTCCATAATGTTCCCAAAGGGGTGTGAAGTCTGCCAATCCGACATGCGGCGCCATCAGCGTGGTAGACTATGGCCAAACCTTATGGCCAAGCCAAAACGAGAGGATACCCGTAGTCAGTAGGTATCTATCTACCTATAGTGAATCGCTGATCTGTTGATCATGATCACAAATCACGAATAGAATAGAATAGAATATGTTTTTTTGTGCATGTAAACTTTTTACAAGTGCTTATGAATAGTCAGGTAGTTTTAATTTACCACTGGTTCGGAATGCCGTTCCCACCGAGAAGAATAAAATAAGGCCCAGTTACCTACAATAGGAATAAACTTTATTCAAGTAGAATAGATCTCTACAAAATAGACAACAATCTCAATTATGGCGGACACGGCAAGCACTATGCATGTTACGACACGACTATAGGTCTTGAGACGACTTAGCATCGTGTCGTCGTAGGCTTGGCGTCGTTGTCGTGTCGCAAGCACTGTGTTCCATGCTTCCTGTAATAAAATACCTTTTAGCTTACTTTACTTACAAATAACTCGAAAATCACCACTGTTAGTAAGCCTAGTTAGCTGTAACAGCCATAGGTATGATAGCCTAGTGGTTAGGACTAATCGGAGGTCGGGTGTTCGATCCCGGGCACGCACCCCTTACTTTTCGTAGTTATGTGCGTTTTAAGTAATTAAATATCACTTGCTTTAACGGTGAAGGAAAATATCGCGAGGGAACCTGCATTCCTGAGAGTTCTCCATAATGTTCTCAAAGGTGTGTGAAGTCTGCCAATTCGCACATGGCCGACATGGTACACTATGACCACCCTTCTTGCTTTAAGAGGAGACCCGTGCTCTGTAGTGAGCCGGCGATGGGTTAATCATGATGAACTTATTTTTTTTTATTCAACAAGTTAGCCCTTGACTGTAATCTCACCTGTTGGTAAGTGATGATGTAATCTAAGATGGATGCGGCCGTTACCGGAACGCTAAATCGCTTGGCGGACCGGCTTTGCCGGTAGGATGGTAACAACGGCTGAAGCCTCCCACCAGACCAGAACAGAAATTTAGAAATTATCAAATTCCAAACCCCTGTCGGGAATCGAACCCGGAACCTCCCACTTATAAGACCACAGCTCTTACCACTGCGCCAGGGAGGTCGTCTACTCTAAATTTCTCAAATCTTGACGGAACTTTAACCCCCTGTCATGCAACCGAATTTTAATTAATTGCTTACTTATTTAGGGCTTACTATGAGTCGTTTTAAGCGGGCGATGGAGAGAGCAATACTTGGAGTTTCTCTACGTGATCAAATCAGAAATGAGGAGATCCGTAGGAGAACTAGAGTAACCGACATAGCTCAACAGGTTGCGAAGCTGAAGTGGCAATGGGCAGGGCACACAGTTCGTACAACCGATAGAAGTTTGGGTCCCAAGGTGCTGGAATGGCGACCTCGCACCGGAAGACGCATCGTTGGTCCACTAGGTGGACGGAAGATATCAGACGAGTCGCAGGGAGCCGCTGGATCCAGGCGGCGCAAGACCGTGGCGTGTGGAAGTCCCTACAAGAGACCTATGTCCAGCAGTGGACGTCTATTGGTTGATGCTGATGATGATGAGTAGTTTGTATAAAACTTGCCTTATCCGGGGCGAATGCTGGATTCAATTCTTGAGGCATTAACGCTGATTGGGCATCAGCTTCATGCTGTATTTTCTGCATAAAAAATGTAATGTTAAACCTATCTTTAAGCAGTGATAGCCCAGTGGTTAAGACACCGGTCTCCTATTGGAGGGATACGAGGTTCGATTTATTAACCTCTAAAGTTACAGTACGTTTTAAGCAATTACTTTCATTCATATCATTTGCTTTAACGGTGAAGAAAAACATCGTGAGGAAACCTGCACACTTGAGAGACCTCCATAATATTATCAAAGTTGTGTGAAGTCTTAATCAGCATGGTCTACCTACTATGGCCGTTCTCATTATGAGAGCAGACCTGTATTCAGTAGTGTGCTGGCGATGGGTTGATGCTGATGATGATCATAAATGCCTATATACCTACCATATTAAGGCTTTATTATTTAATATAACAAGATTTACCTGATTGCATGAAAAAGCCATCATCATCATGATCATCTGAACCCATCACCGGCCCACTACTGAGTACGGGTGCTCCTCTCAAATGAGAATCCTAATATCCTAAGAATATTATAAATGTGAAAGTGTGGATATTTGTTACTTAATCACGCAAAAAGTACTAGACGGATTTGGTAGAAATTTGGAATGGAGATTATACCCCGGATTAACAGATAGGCTACTTTTGTAATCCAAACGCGCCCAGGTCTTCTCAGACCTGGGCGCGATTGGAACCCTCGTAACTTTAGTTTTAAGTTTGCGTAATCACCCCTATATCCTACAAATCCAACAACTGACTATCGAAAAGAGTAATTTATTACTTATTTTGAATAAATCATTTGACTTTTCAGTTTTATCCCAGAAAATCAAAGAGTTCCTGCGGGATTTTGAAAAATGTAAATCCACGCGGACGAAGTCGCGGGCATCAGCTAGTAGTGTATAAACTAAAAGAATGTTATAAAAACCAACAATATGTTATAGACTCATCGATATATTGCAGGCTGAAATTGATATTGTCTGTTTTATGTAGACTGGAAAATTTACTGTTGATGTTTCCTTCGATACAAGCACCCTTGCATGCAATAAAGGTTGCCGCCATCGAGTTAAACAGCTTAGGAGGAGCAAAACAATATGATATCAGACGTCAAAAACGTTCCCTTATTATAATACTAGCCCGCGACTTCGTCCGCGTGGGATTAGGTTTTTAAAAAATCCCGTGGGAACTCTTTAATTTTCCGGGATAAAAAATAGCCTATGGCACTCTCCAGGGGTTAATCTATACCCATGCGAAAAAACACGTCAATCCGTTGCATCATTACGACGTGATTGAAGGACAAACTAACAAATCAACAAACCAACAAACAAACACACTTTCGCATTTATAATAAGGGTACTGATTACTAGGTGATGCCCGCGACTCGTTCGCGTAGTTATAGGTTTATAAAAATTCCATGGGAACTCCGGGTCAAAAAGTAACCTATGTCCTTCCCCGGGATGCAAGCTATATCTGTATCAAATTTCACCAATACCTGTTGTATGGATGGGCCGTGCAAGGCTAGCAGACAGACACACTCTTAGTTATAAAATGTGATGAGAAATTTATGAAATCAACGTTTTGCTTTCTTTCCTTCTTTCTGTCTTCCTTTCTTTCTTTTTTCTTTAATTCATCGTCTCTCAACCTGGTGGTCGCTCAACGCATCGCCGCGCCGGTTCATTACTGTTGCCCTCTCATAATGAGAAGGATTTGGCCATAATCCGCCACTGTGCGGATTGACAGAAGCTGTCAATCCGCACAGTGGCGGATTATGGCCAAATCCTTCACACACCTTTGAGAACCATCGAGATCAGGCATGCATATATCCTCACGATGTTTTCTTTCACCGTTAATGCAAGGGATATTTAATAACTAAAACCGTATATAATTCCGTTACAGGTGCGTGCCCGAGATCGAACCCTGAACTTCTGAAAAGAACGCTAACGTTCTAACCACTAGGCCATCACCGCTCGTCATCCGATCTTTTATAATAAGTAGAAAATAGTCTTGATTGAAGCCGCTTTGGGGATGTCTCTAGTAATAAAACAACTCTCTGATATTGCCGGTCAATTGATTTTTAGGGTTCCGTGTACAGAGTAGGTATAGACATATTGAACTTCTAACTCCATCTCCTCAATTCTGATGCTGCACGGCTAAAGTATGTAAGTAAGTACATATAAATTGTGAAAACAGAGAATACCTCGATATATCTATCCATACGAATATTGTAAATAAGAAAGTGTCTGTCTGATTGTCTATGAGTTACTTTTCAAACTCTGCCGAACCAATTTTGACGAAATTTGGAACAGAAATAGCTTGCATCCCGAGAAAGGATATAGGCTCCTAGAAAATCAAAAAGTTTCTAAGGACTACGATGAACATTGGTAAAGACGAACAAACTTTCGCATCTCTTCTCTACATCTTCTCTTCTCTATCTCTACATAGTATAAAATAAAGTCGCTTCCCGCGTCTGTATGTTTGTATGTATGTATGAACGCGTAGATATTTTGAACTACGCAACGGATTTTAATGCGGTTTTCACCAGTATATAGAGTGATTCTAGAGGAAGGTTTATAGCTGTAGTTTAATTCTCAAAAAATTAGAGATCCCTAGAGAAATTGAAATAATGTGAATTAGGTCGGAAAAAAATCCTCTCATTTGAGAGTTTCCGAGGCAATGACACCTCAATGACCCCACATTAGTATCTACGTCGCACCCATGCGAAGCCGGGGCGGGTCGCTAGTTTATAATATTAGCAAAGAGTTAGGATAATAATATGATATTACATACAGATTAGTGATTACTGAGGTTCATTTATTCATTTATTTATTCATTTATTATTATTCATGCATTCCAATATTAATAAATTATTAAACAATTATATTTATTACAATATTGAAGCGCCGTTGGGGCACATTAATTTTAGTAGGGAGACGGCGCGGTTCGACGAAGCCTAGAGCAATCGTGCGGTAAGTGCGGGACGAATGAGCGACCAGAACTAATAGTTTGGGCCCTATGACTACCCTTCAATATATGCTATGTCGTAGTCGTCATTTACCACAAGATCACGGGCCACGGACTACTGTGTCTCTCTTTATACTGTGATAATTATATTATATTTATAAGCCTCAATAGCAATACCGGTATAGGAGTGGACTGAAAACCGAAAGGTCGACGGTTCAAACCCCGCCCGTTGCACTATTGTCGTACCTACTCCTAGCACAAGCCTGACGCTTAATTGGAGAGGAAAGGGGAATATTAGTCATTTAATATGACTAATATTCTTATTTAAAATAATAATAATAATAATAATAATGCCGGTACTCGAGCG
Source organism: Maniola hyperantus (assembly GCF_902806685.2). Taxonomy (NCBI): domain Eukaryota; kingdom Metazoa; phylum Arthropoda; class Insecta; order Lepidoptera; family Nymphalidae; genus Maniola; species Maniola hyperantus. The sequence goes on from NC_048560.1 coordinate 4,281,966, forward strand.
CGACGGAGTCCGGCTCTATTGGGACCGGTCCATCATCACGGACAGGACTATTCTAGCGAATAAGCCTGACATTGTGGTGGTGGACCGGGCACAGTCGAGGGTGTTTTTGGTGGACATCACCATTCCGTATGACGAGAACCTCGTGAGAGCTGAGACGGAGAAAAAGCGCAAGTATCTCGATCTGGCTCACGAGGTTTCCGACATGTGGCATGTGGAGTCCACTGAAATCATCCCAATCGTCATATCTGCGAATGGGTTGATCCCAGTCAGCCTCGCTCAACATCTGAGGCGACTGGGGTTCCGTGGCAGTTCGCTCGCAGCCAGGATGCAAAAAGCGGTCTTGCTGGACTCGGCTAGGATAGTCCGCCGATTTCTTCACCTGTCGCCCTGACCCCCGGCCGTTTGGTCTCCCCTGCCGGGGTGTAATCCTCCGCCCGGTACAAATATGTATGTATGTAATGTTTATGTAGGTTTATTTATTTTTATGTATGTAAGTATATTATAACTCTTTTGGCTTTTATATGTATCTATTTTGTACGCGGGCGTGAGAGTAGATGTATATCCATAACTAGTATTTTGCTCGCTGCTCGAGCTGCTAAAGCAGCTCTCGAGGTCTATAATGGCCATTTTGAATAATAAAAATTTTTGTATGAAAAAAAAAATTCCGCCATTTTGAATTTTTTTTCAATCCATCGAGTAGACCTTCGGATCCTGATCATCTTTTGCCAAGAAACCACTCTTCCATCTTTCATACCCTCCGAGATGGACGCCGATGAAATATGTATGGCGGCCATCTTTTTTTCTGAATTTTGAATTTTTTTTCAAATTTTTGGCAATTGGATGAGGTTTCGAATGACATTTGCTCGAGCACCTCCCACCTATCTTCGATACCTAAAGCGTGCCCTTCACCCGTCTCCGAAATCCTCAATCATCAGCTCCCTCCATATGTTGCCCTAAAGGAATCTTTGTCTTCTATATGAATCCATAAGTGAAAAAAAAAAGTTTCATACAAAATTTTACAGGAGGGAATTTTTTGAAAATCTCGGCCGCCATCTTGTTTTTCCAATTTTTTTTACATTTTCTAAAAATCGTTTACTAACATCTACAAGAGCTGCAAGTTGTAACAAAATCGGTTGGAAAACAAAAAAGTTACAAAAGTCAGGTCGGCCGCCATCTTGTTTTTCTGAAATGTCATAATTTTTCCCTACTCGAATCCCACTTCTGAACATATCTCCCATACATTATAATATCATTTTCTGTCTCTTTCTAGGAGAACAATTATGTCAATGAGTCAGTCAGTGAGTGAGTGGTAATTGAGCTATATATAGTATAACTAGTATTTTGCTCGCTGCTCGAGCTGCTAAAGCAGCTCTCGAGGTCTATAATCGCCATTTTGAAAAATTTTAAAAAAGTCATAAATTTTGTATGAAAAAAAAAAATCCGCCATTTTGAATTTTTTTTCAATCCATCGAGTAAACCTTCGGATCCTGATCATCTCTTGCCAAGAAACCACTCTTCCATCTTTCATACCCTCCGAGATTGACGCGGATGAAATTTGTATGGCGGCCATCTTTTTTTCGGAATTTTGAATTTTTTTCCAAATTTTTGGCAATTGGATGAGGTTTCGAATGACATTTGGTCGAGCACCTCCCACCTATCTTCGATACCTCAAGCGTGCCCTTCACCCGTCTCCGAAATCCTCAATCATCAGCTCCCTCCATATGTTGCCCTAAAGGAATCTTTGTCTTCTATATGAAACCACAAGTGAAAAAAAAAAGTTTCATACAAAATTTTACAGGAGGGAATTTTTTGAAAATCTCGGCCGCCATCTTGTTTTTCAAATTTTTTTCACTTTTTCTAAAAACCGTTTACTAATATCTTCAATTGTTGCAAGTTGTAACAAAATCGGTTGGAAAACAAAAAAGTTACAAAAGTCAGGTCGGCCGCCATCTTGTTTTTCTGAAATGTCATAATTTTTCCCTAGTCGAATCCCACTTCTGAACATATCTCCCATACATTATTATATCATTTTCTATCTCTTTCTAGGAGAACAATTATGTCAATCAGTGAGTGAGTGGTAATTGAGCTATATATAGTATAAAAATAATAATAACTAGTATTTTGCTCGCTGCTCGAGCTGCTAAAGCAGCTCTCGAGGTCTATAATGGCCATTTTGAACAATTTAAAAAAAGTCATAGGTACATTTTCTATGAAAAAAAAAAACCGCCATTTTGAATTTTTTTTCCATCCATCGAGTAGACCTTCGGACCCTGATCATCTGTTGCTAAGAAACCAGTCTTCCATCTTTCATGCCCTCCGAGCTGGACGCGGATGAAATTTGTATGGCGGCCATCTTTTTTTCGGAATTTTGAATTTTTTTTCAAATTTTTGGCAATTGGATGAGGTTTCGAATGACATTTGGTCGAGCACCTCCCACCTATCTTCAATACCTTGAGCGTGCCCTTCACCCGTCTCCGAAATCCTCAATCATCAGCTCCCTCCATATGTTGCCCTAAAGGAATCATTGTCTTCTATACGAAAGTATTAGTGAAAAAAAAAAGTTTCATACAAAATTTTACAGGAGGGAATTTTTTGAAAATCTTGGCCGCCATCTTGTTTTTCCATTTTTTTTTACATTTTCTAAAAATCGTTTACTAACATCTACAAGAGCTGCAAGTTTAAACAAAATCGGTTGGAAAACAAAAAAGTTACAAAAGTCAGGTCGGCCGCCATCTTGTTTTTCTGAAATGTCATAATTTTTCCCTACTCGAATCCCACTTCTGAACATATCTCCCATACATTATTATATCATTTTCTATCTCTTTCTAGGAGAACAATTATGTCAATGAGTCAGTGAGTGAGTCAGTGAGTGGTAATTGAGCTATATATAGTATAATAATAATAATAGCACGGATTACTAAGTTTAAAAAACTTACGCCTCTATGCCCTTGCACTAAAACAAATAGTACTAATAAAGAGAGGGTTTTAAACATTTTTAAATCGGGGAGTCAAAACTATATTGTTTGCTTGAGAAAATCACATTCCATTTTCGTGGAAAACATTACATTTTACTTTATGCGTCTATATTTACTTTTATCGTTTAATGAAATATGGTTTACATTTTATTGGATTAAAATCGAAATTGTTTTTTAAAGCAATGCTTTGAAGTAGAGATGAAATCGTTGGTTTTATTTGTCCTTGTTTCGAGTTGTTACGTTTATGGAAAATACGATGGAACTGTAAGTCTTATATAGGTACCTATTTAATATAACAAGCAAGTACACAATTATGGACGGACGGACCACGAAACGTGGACGAACGACATCAGGCAAGTCGCAAGGAGCCGCTGGATGCAGGCGGCGCAAGACTGTGGCGTGTAGAAGTCCCTACAAGAGACCTCTGTCCAATGAACCAAAAGCTTATTTTGCTATAATCCGCTGAAACAGGTCGAATCTGTATGGTGCAACATGCAGCATGCGAAATGCATCGCCCGCCATTCCACTGCTAAACATGCAGGAAAACCCAGCCATCAAGCAAGCAATACGCACCCCTTCAATCTTTTCGTCCATCTTTCGGTTTACAATGATGAAATGATGATGAAAATGAAAGTAAAAATCTTAACTAGGTACATTTTTTTATTTGTACCAGAAACATTTACAATAAAGAGAAAATAAGACAGTAAAAGTGGACAGGGAAGCACTTATCTCTATGAGAGATCTCTAGTGACTCTTGGCAGTGCGAGAGGTTGTAGAGGGATTATTATATTTCCACTGTCCATTTGGGGATATTGTAGTCTTCAGGCCTCACTTCTGGGAAAAAAAACTACTTTTCAGTTTGCCAAACTTCTGGCCAGATGTAAGCGAGATGCCACAGGCGCTTTGGAGATCCGCACAAACCACGCACAACCCATACACGCGGATGTCAAAAATGATCACACCGGTGTAGATAAGGTAGGATTTATTTATTTATAGACTAGCTGATGCCCGCGACTTCGTCCGCGTGGAGTTAGGTTTTTAAAAATCCCGCAGGAGCTCTTTGATTTTCCGGGATAAAAGTAGCCTATGTCACTCTCCAGTACGCTTAGTATAAGATTTTACGTCTCACCAACGTTGCTAGAATTCGAGAGTCGAAACACAATAACGTCAAAGTAAAATGGCCCTATTAAAGAGCCTTAAACTGAAGTCAAAAATTCAATCCCGCTGATTTTAATTTCGCAACGTTTCCGCTTGGAGCGCTGGCTGTAGATGTGTAGACAAACTTGAGCTTTAGAACAAGGCAGTGCGACGCGATTGAAGAACAAACCAATCAACCAATAAATAAACACACTTTCACATTTATAATATGGGTATGGGTATCGTAGTGATTAGATTTAGTTCAATACACCTGCAACCAAATACCAGAAGCTGTTAACTCCCACCTTTTTATGCATTAAATCCATGAAATTAAACTATAAATAAAGTAGGTACTCCCTAATTTGGTCGCCCTTCTGAACACCCTTAATAATTCACAGCCATGCCCGAAAACTTACCTAGGAAACTTTCCGTCCAATATTGAACCGGGAACCGTTTTCCAGGTAGGTACAGAGAGTTGCTACATTACTAGAGCAGCATGTCTCGCTAAATAGACTCACCGGTGTACAAAGGGGATAACTCGTGTTTTGTTACTCTGTAAGTTGACGCCGTACGAATATAATATACAAATTAATTTTTGTGTAACATAAATCTAAATATATAAAAGTAAAAGATGACTGACTGACTGGATTATCTATCAACACACAGCTCAAAGTACATAACGCATTAGGCTGCAATTTGGCATGCAGATAGTTATTATGATCTTGATATCTGCTAAGAAATTACTTTTGAAAATTCAAACGCCAAATAGGGATTTGAAATTTTTGTAGTCCACGCGGAAGAAGTCGCAGGCATAAGCTAATAAATTAAGATGATAAAAAACCGGCTAACGTTTGCTATAAGACCTTCCTACCTGCCCATCTTATTTAATCCAAAATAGCTGTGCCCCGCGGCTTCGACGGCGTTACTGCTGATAATGAGTATCCTATGAATGTGGAGACGTTGATTGAAATTATCTTCATAGGCCATAACCAAACACCCTTAGAGGAGAGCCTTATATCCATGGATTAGAAAAAAAATTACTAAGTACATAGGGTAATAGACAAATATTAATTGTACCGAAAAATGCTTATATTCAATCTAAACTTACCTCTTTATAATCATACGTTGTGACGCTTTTGTTGCGCTTGATTGCTCCTCTTGGGTATTTAACTCAATGGGTGGGTATAGGTTGGTTAAAAATAAAATCTATTTTGCATTGTAGTTGCTTTGGATATACATAATTTATACGTATTCCAAACATTGTAGTCATTGATTGATGACACAGGCCCTAGACTGTAAAGTTAATACCTGCCTAAATATAGAATACATCATCATGCCCGCGACTTCGTCCGCGTGGTTTTAGGTTTTAAAAAATCCCGTGAGAACTCTTTGATTTTCCGGGATCAAAAGCAGTCTATTTCCTTCCCCGGGATGCAAACTATCTCTGTACCTTTCATCAAAATCGGTTAAACGGGTGAGTTGTGAAAAGCTACAAGACAGACAGACACACTTTTGGATTTATAATATTAGTATCAAAAGCAGCCTATGTTCTTCCCCGCTATGCAAGCTATCTCTGTACCAAATTTCATCAAAATCGGTTAAACGGATGAGCCGTGAAAAGCTAGCCGACAGACAGACAGACACACTTTCGGATTTATAATATTAGTATGGATGAATTTATTACACCCATAAATCAAAGGATTATGAATTTATGAGTGATGATACTTCACACTTTCATAGGTATAAAAACAATTTTGCGGAAAGTTAGACAAATTTTCCTACGTATAGGATTTTTTTTACAAAACCAGACCAGAAATTTAGAAATTATAACATTTCAAACCCCTGCTGGGGATCGAACCCGGGACCTCCCACTAATAAGACCACAGCGATGACCACTGCGCCAGGGAAATTTAGTCGTCTAAATTTGATTCGTATAAGATCACATTTCAGGTAACAGCACCAAAAGACACTATCTACCAAGACAAGTCACTACGAAAGTCCCTTCCTCACACTACGGGCTTGGATATTGTGCGAGCTGTGAGCAGGCTAGTCACTCTAGTGGCTCTGGTATTCACCGCAGTAGTGGAGTTCTACCCTCTAGTTCAACAGCTGTATTACACTGTATACGACTTTATGTACCCTAATCAATAAATAACTATTTATTTTGCGTATAAGGTAGTGGTCCGACCGCCGGCGAGAAAACGACTAATTATCGGTGATGATCTCTCTCAAGAAACGCACAATAAATGTAGGTACATTCCTTGTAAAAGAAAGAGATGCATATATCAAAAGTTGCTTTTTGACTATTCACACTGCCGTCGACGACTCGCTTTACTAGTTTTGTCGCTGAGCGACGAGCTTTCAAAAACAAACTCGCTCAGCGATATTCGTTCAGCAATGCTCGCTCGCTTGAACACGTGTAACGCGCGCGCAGGTTTGGCAACCGCGGGCGAATGGCTCGAGTATTTACTCGTCGCACTTGCACACTCGCTTCTAGCCCGGCGACAAAAGTATCGAAACTACACACTCGCTTCCCGCTGATCGCCAGCACGTTTATAGTTTCTAGTTCTACTCGTTTGTCGTTCATCGTCGGCGGTCGGATCACTGCCTAACTCTTAAATTTTTCCTAAATTGTTCGAATGGCTGTATTAATTAACATGTTTGCTGAATATGAAAAAGCCAATTAAAAAGTACGTTACGTATTTTGGTATTTAATTGAGTTTAAGCTTTTTGCTACCTATTTTCATCTGAATACATCAAACCGTTTCGGTTCTGCTTACTTAATAAATCGTTAGTCGGGGAATATAGGTACCTGGGTAATATCAATATTGTAAAATATATTAGTACGTCGTAGTCAGTAGAAGACGATAGTAATTAATTACCTATCGCACATAGTAGTCAATATTATAATAGCTTGATGAATAATTAATATATTAGATCACAATATTAACTAATTGAACCATAATAAGAACAATACGCGGCAGAAAATAATGCACATCGACCTTTAGAAAGAGGTAGTGGTTTTCTAGAGCACTGTCTCTGTCGTTGAGACCGACAAAACGTCACATATAGGTATAAGTGACACAGACAACGCTCTACAAAGCCGAAATGTCATTCTAAAGGCTTGATGTATGTACATTATTTTCTGCCGCGAATAGTAACTATAATACTTTAGCTTCGCAACCCGTTGAGCTATGTCGGTTACTCTAGTTCTACGGATCTCATTTCTGATTTGATCATATAGAAAAACTCTAAGTATAGCTCTCTCCATCGCCCTCTGATTGACTCTGAGGCTTCTTATGAGGCCCATAGTTAGCGACCATGTCTCGGACAGGGCACATAGTTCGGAAAACCGATAGACGTTGGCGTCCCAAGGTGCTGGAATGGCGACCTCGCACCGGAAGGCGCAGCGTTCGAAGACCTCCCACCAGGTGGGCGGACGACATCAGACGAGTCGCAGCGAACCGCTGGATTCAGACGGCGCCGGCGCAAGACCATGGCGTGTGGAAGTCCCAACTAGAGACCTATATGGGATATAGCGGTAGGATAATTTTTATTGATATCAAGTACACAAAATAATGTAAATGGTAAAAGAAAATCTAATCTGATTAATATTGCCATGCCATACTAAAATTATTTACAAGTACAAAAACTTCGGGCCAAATCAATATACAATTGAAAGTTTACTAGACGTAAGAAAATAATATGCTAAACAAACGATCTGGAAACGTACCCGAGACATGGTTTCGTTATTAGATATTACTATTGTAATGTCGCAAGGTCATTGCAAATAATACTCCGATTGGATGGTTGAAAATACGTAATACCTACCTATTGTGTCTAAAGAAATACACATAAAGTAAACGACAGGTTGAGATGGCAATAGACGTCACCTTGTAAAATTAAAGCTACGACACACCTGCTGCTACACATATACAGGGTGTAACCAGAACGCTAGCAAAAACTTAGCGTTATTGTTATACTACCTAAACACAATCCAATACCAATAAGCATTTACCTCATTTTGTAGTTTTAGTGATTTAGTATTTTTCAAAACAAATGTATAGCGTGCCTAACTCGGGTCAACGCCCCACTACGATACGGCATTGACTCCGAGTGGCTTACTTACACAACGTTCGTTGACCTCTAGCGTCATTCAGATGTTTTATTTGCAATATCGTAAACTTTTACAAAACTATATATAACCAACTGTGTCGCATACGTGTCCCTGAATCCAATAGTAATCTTCGTCGACGAAAAAATAAACTTTTCGTGGTCCCACATCATCGCACTGTTGCTAGATCTATGTCACCTATACCCTTCATCTATACCTATCACCTATACCCTTCATTAGCATCGTTCAACGCGCTTTTGGACAATAATGCTCAATGGGACCCATTTAATGATGGGTCTATAAATACTGGTTCGGGAGTTACTGAAGTACGCTGAGAGCATTACATGAATATGTCATTCAATTTTCTCAGCGTACATATTCAAAATTCTTTGATCTTTTATCGTTTTGTATATCATGTCTTTTTTCTTTTACCTTTATTTGTATTTAAATTTATTATTAATCATCTAGTTAGTGTAAGTGGCACTGCCGTTCTAATAAGATATAAAATAAATAAAAATAAATAGGATTTTTTGTATTTTTTTCGCATTTTCTTTGTATTATCATATCAGTAATTTCACCTGTCTTCGTTTTTGCCAGCGTTCTGGTTACACGCCGTATACTTCTCTTTTTACTTATTTAAGTAGTGTTTGTTGTACTAATTATGAAGTGGGTAGGATGGTAAATACCAAAGCATATCCATTGTAATTGGTCCCATGCCGACGGATCCTAATTGTGATAACTGACATTGATGAGGGTAGGACTTATTACTACCCCCGAAAAGAAACAGTACGAAATATATTCAGAATTCCAATATCACGACTTCAATCGGCTTATTTGTTGTTTAGTCAGAAATATTTACGGTTTTATGCTCGATTTACTTCAATCTAATGATTTCTTTGCTTTTCCAGAAATGTTTATGAGAAGTTATTTAGCTTACTCCTCAATGAAATTTTGTAAATATGTTCTAGTAAAAAATACTTAATAAGTATCTGCTAGCTGCCCACGGCTTCGCCTGAGTGGATTTAAGTTTTTTGTCTGTCTGTCTGTCTGTCTGTCTGTTTGAACGGGCTAATCTTCAGAACGGCTGAACCTACTTTGACGGGACTTTCACAAACAAGTAGAGGATTAATCAATGAGTGAGATATGGTACAGTTCAAATATCCATATGAGCTTAATTTGAGGTAGTTATTTCGAAATTACAGACAGACACTTCCATTTTATTTCTTAGTAAAGATGTGTTACCAAGCTGTGATAGCCTAGTGGTTAGGACGTCCGCCTTCTAATCGGAGTTCGGGGGTTCGATCCTGGACACGCACCTCTAACTTTTCGGAGCTATGTGCGTTTTTTAAAGTAAGTAGTTAAATATCACTTGCTTTAACGGTGAAGGAAAACATCGTGAGGAATCCTGCATACTTGAGAGTTCTCCATAATGATTTCAAAGGTGTATGAACTCTACCAATCCGCACATGGCCAGCGTGGTAGACTATGGCCGAACCCCCTCTCACTCTGAGATGAGACCCGTGCTCTGTAGTGAGCCGGCGATGGGTTGATCATGATAATGATGATAGATGTGTTTGTGGTTTGCCAAATTTGTTTAAGCATTTTTGAGCCAGTGGAAATAATATAGCTCTGCACTTTTTCATTGGGGAAACCACACACATAAATATTAATTTCTACAGTCAGTGATTAATTTAATCTCTTTTATTGACATGGGATCTTACATCGCTTATACGTTTCTTGAGCGAGAAAATATTTGATAGCTAGTCGCTTCCTCGTCAGCGGTGGAACAAGTGCCTTAGTCTCTAGTCTGAATTTGGTGAAGGAAAAATAATAAAAGATATTATATTGTAGGCGAATATTATATATTTTGATTTGATAAATAATACTTACTTATTGTATCGATAATTTACATGAAAATCGATTAAAGTTCAACGCTATACAAAAAATGTCTTGAATAATAATATCTGAACAATAATTAATTAATAATATTATCCATTAAAACAGTAACAAAAAGTTATGAGATAAGAAAATCAAGCTATTATTTCTAAAACTACGCCTCACTAAATTAATTTAAATCTTAACACTAGGTACATTAAATTAAATATTAATGTAAACAAAATAAAATCTTTGGTTTAAGGAATGTATAAGCACTAAAATATCATTAAAAATTACGATGGTAGGTAATAATTACATTATTTTTCACGAAGTAGGTATACTGACCAAAAATTGTTATAGAAAAAACAGGACTGATCATAATAATATATTTTAATATATAGTTTACCTACATAATATATATTCATTATATTATTATATAGTTTTATTTATATAATTATTAATTAATATTAATATTAATTCTCGTCTTCTCTACATTTCAGTAATCATTTGATACGTCAATTAATTTAATATAGATGTGTATGAATGATGTATTGTATGACCTCTACTAAATAGTATAAATTACCGGCCGAAATAGGTATGACGAAAACCACCTAAGAATGTGAATTTGGTTAAGAAGACGTATATAATAGTAATTAGATAAGGCTAGCTTTAAGTTTTATTGTATTAAAAAAAAAAAAAAAAAGAAGACGTGCTATATCGTACAAACAAAATTTACTAATAACAGATCTCTTTGCAAAATTCCGCCCGCTATTTCGCACTTACTATGTGTAGAGGCGTTATTATCGTAAATAATTGACATAATATTTCGAACGATTACTCATTTAACTTTACTAATGAACAATGCTTTTCAACTTCATATGTATGTCTTGAATTTAGTGGCAGTGAAGACTAACTATAAAATAAGTAACTAATGTTAATATGTGAATAATGAATTAAACATGGCTTTTAAAATTGACATTAGTTTTGAGTGTATGTTTTAGGTTAAAACTGCTCATTAGAGTAAGATAGAACTGGCAATAATTATGTTCGGGAATACATTGAATTAATAAAATATCATTCACTCTTCCAAACTCATACTAAATTGTTTGATATAAATAAATTCGTCACTCACTCACTTTTACTTCACATAAGTTGGTTGGTTTTGTGCTTACGTCTCGCTCATTATTGGCATTTATTTTTTGATAAACGAGTATAAATCTATTCTTTTCTTTCCATACTTTCTGTCATTTAATGACCGAATATGCTTATAATTTTTGGTCAAAATGACAATATTCCCATCGTATAATTGATAATTCTTACAATTCAATTCACCGCGGTTAATAGGCCCATCTGGTGACAGAAGGGTTGGCTCATTTTCTGCGCAAAGGATGTCCGTCGCAGAAATGCAGCCAGTATTCTTGGTACTATTCCTTGCGGACATGATTTGTACAGTAATTAGATAGGGCTAGCTTCAATTTTTATTGTAATATTTTCAATTCTTACAAACACTAGTGAGTTCACTCAAAACATTACACTCAAGGCTTTGAAAGAAAATTGTAGACAGCTTTTTGTGTCCATATTCAAGAGCATACATACAAAGAGAAATTCCTGCAAAGAGAAGAACGCATGGCCACCTTAGTTGGGGACGTCTTTGCGCACTTTGTGACCCCGGAATGAAGCCTGGATCTTGGTTGCAGCCTTGTTCAGATCGGGGTCTGCCAGATCGATCTTCTCTATGTCCTCCTGGTAAAATTAAATGAATGTGAGTTTTATTTTTTTTCTTTATCTAAATATAGAAAAGGATTGACTGACTGGCTGATCTATCAACGCACAGCTCAAACTACTGGACGGATCAGGCTGAAATTTGGCATGCAGATAGCTATTATGACGTAGGCATCCACTAAGAAAGGATTTTTGAAAATTCAACCCCTAAGGGGGTGAAATGGGGGTTTGAAATTTGAGTAGTCCACGCGGACGAAGTCGCGAGCATAAGCTAGTTCGATATAAGATGGAAGCGAGCTAACCTGAAAGAGGCATGGCAGTTTTTATTAAGTTCATGCCCCTTTGGTTTCTACACGGCATCGTACCGGAACGCTAACATGCTTGGCGGCACGGCTTTGCCGGTAGAGTGGTAACTAGCCACGACCGAAACCTCCCACTGGACCAGAAATTTAGAAATTATAAAATTCCAAATCCCTGCCAGGAATCGAACCCGGGACCACCTACTAATAAGACCACAGCGCTTACCACTGCACCAGGGTGGTCGTCGTATACTTACATTAAAAAAAATAGGTACTGGCTAATGCGACTTGTGCCCCACATACCGCTACGGTGATAGTATGCCGTCTTTCACCCTTGTTCCAACAACAATTGTACATGGTTTTAACTGAATCCGTTGAACGACGCGCGAGCCCTGGGTCTTGGTGCCAAGCGCCGCCTCCAAAGGTCGCTCACGGTGCTCTCTCTCTCCCGGATGGATTTGAAACTATTCGGGCTAACGTCAACTAAACACGTAAGTAACTCTAGGTATGTTTGTATAAGTTACCTTATCCAGTTCTTCCTGGGTTTTCTCGACAGTCTCCGGTTGGGTCTGCTTGCGGGCCTGGTGTCCCCGGAAAGACGCCTGAATCTTGGTCGCCGCATTGCATAGATCTGCAACAAGAACTTATTTTTAGCGTCTAAACTATCGTGAGTTATATCAGTACCCTTTACCCTTATTATAATGCGATAGTGTGTTTGTTTGTTGGTTTATTGGTTTGTCCTTCAATCACGTCACAACAGTGCAATGAGTATTTGCATGAGTATAGATAAAGACCTGGAGAGTGACATAGGCTATTTTTTATCCCAGAAAATCAAAGAGTTTCCAGATTTTTAAGACTTAATTCCACGCGGACGAAATCGCGGGCATCAGCTAGTCCGTTATAAATATTTTTGACGATCTCGCTGGCGCAATGGTAAGCGCTGTGGTCGTATGGGAGGTCCCGGGTTCGATTCCCGGCAGGGAAAATTTGTAATTTTATAATTTCTTTTCTCTGGTCTGGTTTGGTGCGAGGATTCGGCGTTGCTTGATACCCCTCTACCAACAAAGCCATGCTACCTAGCGATATGGCGTTCCGGCACGATGCCGTATAGAAACCAAAGGGGTATGGATTTAATAATCTCTATATCTCTATATATAAAAATAAATCGCTAAATGTGTTGCTGATAGCAAATCTCGAAAACGGCTGAACCGATTTCGCTAATTCTTTTTTTATAATATTCCTTGAAGTACGAGGATTTAAATTTTTCTCTCCTTACGGACGGAACTCGTTACGGAGAGAAAAGTTTAAAAAATTGCCTCGACTGTTAGGCGGTACGAAGTTCGGCGGGGCAGCTAGTAACTACTAAAATCATAATCTACTTACTATAGTATTTTTGCAATGCAGGGCCTCATATCTCATGCTAGATTTAAGCATGTTTCATGTCATCATCATCATTATGAACCGATAGACGTCCACTACTGGACATAGGTCTCTTGTAGGGACTTCCACACGCCACGGTCTTGCGCCACCTGAATCCAGCGGCTCCCTGCGACTCATCTGATGTCGTCCGTCCACCTAGTGGGGGTCTTCCAACACTGCGTCTTCCGGTGCGAGTTCGTTGAGACCCCAACGTCTATCGGTTTAACGAACTATGTGCCCTGCCCATTGCCACTTCAGCTTCGCAACTCGTTGAGCTATGTCGTTTACTCTAGTTCTCGGATCTCCTCATTTCTGATTTGATCACGCAGAGAAACTCCAAGCCGGATGTTTTATGTACATGAACGAAATTGAATGAATAAAATATGATATGAAGTGCTTCGCTTGCTCTGCAGAGCGCTACGTGCGTGCGTTACACTGATAAAAACCTAACAAAAGCCAGTTGGCCGGACATGTAAATATTTGATTGGACACGACCGAAAAAAGCCTAACATTCCAGCTAAAGCAGGACGCCTGGCAACCCTCAACACTTCCCACTACAGTTCCTTGTTTTACAAAGACGATCTCCCTGGCGCAGTGGTGAGAGTTGGTGTTGGTGGTGGTCTTATAAGTGGGAGGTCCCAGGTACCATTCCCGGCAGGTACAATAGGGTCTTGGACTGCAGTAATAGAATGACCGGATTTTTTGTATAGCGGTAGTTTATTTATTATTATTATTTATTTATTATTTAATTAGAACGGCCATAAACCCCAATTACACTAATTAAACTACGAGTACTAACTAACATAAATATACTTACAAAAATTGTTAAAATTATAAATTTTAAAAAGCAAAATTATAAATTTTCACAAAAGTGCAAGATCTGAACCATGAGGTCAGCCCATTTGTCCGCAAATATGTCACAGCGAGGGCACTCCTTCCTTATGGTTTATAGTAGGTATTAGAATTCATTATTAAAGAGAATGATTTAAAAAAAAACATGATTTTTTATTCATTTTAAAAATAATTAATTATTAATATCACGCATACGGAAAGCGATTAATGACGTCACAGGGCGTAAACAACAGCGACAATATTTTTAAATTTTTAGCCATTCTCCAGGTCATTATCTATACCCATGCAAAATCACGTCAATTCGTTGCACCGTCGCGACGTGATTGAAGGACAAACCAACAAACCAACAAACAAAAAAGTAGAACCCGCTACTCATTTGATCACCACATGGCGTAATCACTTCGCCATAACATACCTATTAACTTGAGTGCAAACAAAAATCTTCACCGAAGTAGTTATCGTATATAACTTTGGCCCACCTATTCCAATTCAATCAACGCAAAGTGAATCTTATTGCCAAGTCAAAAGATTGTAAATGGCGTATGCCAAAGCGTAAAGTACAAAATGATCATTTATCATTGTAACGTACGATGGAGAATGGGAAAAGTAGGCGTTTTTGCCTTTTTCAGATGAATTGGGCATTCTTGGCCTCTGAAACCTTGACAACTTGATAAGGCTGATTGATGGCATTCAGGTAGCTTTCGTACGTTCACTGTGGTAATAAAGCTTTAGTACTTATAGCGTTTTCAACTTCACGTCACGTTTTCAACGTCACGTTTAGGTTTTAGAATCATGATTTGGCTTTAGTCTCCTTTTGGCTTTAAAGTTGAGATTTTACAAAAGAAACGCTTTAAGTGCTTCGTGAAAATAATACTACCACTATATTATACACAGATATTATACCACGATATAGTTAGACCAGAATCTCATGAAAAATACGGAAATAAAATTCCAAAGTTAGCAATACTGTACTCTGTGAATATCCTATGTGCATAGTACTCTGTGGTGAATATTGTGGTGAATTATTAATATTTACCACAGAGTACTATGTACATAAGCTGTGATAGCCTAGTGGTTAGGACGTCCGCCTTCTAATCGGAGGTCGTGGGTTCAATCCCGGGCACGCACCTCTAACTTTTCGGAGTTATGTGCGTTTTAAGTAATTGAATGTCACTTGCTTAAACGGTGAAGGAAAACATCGTGAGGAAACCTGCATGCCTGAGAGCTCTCCATAATGATTCCAAAGGTGTATGTAGTCTACCAATCCGCACATGGCCAGCGTGGTAGACTATGGCCAAAACCCTTCTCACTCTGAGAGGAGACCCGTGCTCTGTAGTGAGTACGTTAAAGTATTAAGACGCTCCAATTCGATCAATTTAGTGAAATTTAAACTTATACTAAGCCTACAAAGCTATAATAGGGTCTAATTACAACCTGTCATCATGACATAATGATCAACCCATCACCGGCTCACTACAGCGCACGCGGTCTCCTCTCAGAGTGTGAAGGATTTTGGCCATCGTCTACTACGCTGGCCATGTGCGGATTCTTCACACACCTTTGAGAACTCTCAGGCATGCAAGTTTCCTTACGATGTTTTCCTTTACCATTAAAGCAAGTGATATTTAATTATTTAAAACGCACATAACTTCGACTGGTTAAGAGGTGCGTGTCCGTGTTCGAACCCCCGACCTCCAATAAGAAGGCGGACGACCTAACCACTAAACTATCTATCACAGCTACAATTGCAACCAGTAATTACAGACAAAATATGTTACAAAATAAGCAACCAACCGACCTATCCTAACCTAACGGCTATCTATAAAATAGGTGGATTCCGGAAACCTTGACAAGTGATAAGGCTGATTAATGGCATTGAGGTACCTTTGGCACATACACTGCGGTAATAAAGAAGGCTTTGTGAACCGCTTTTGGTTTCACAGTCACGTTTTGGCTTTCGAGCTTTAAAGCCAAGTTCAAGTATAATAAGTGAGTATAAGTTTATAAGTTAGAATATAAGTTTACATACATAAGTACCATTTAATACGTAGATTCTAGTTATTTTTAAGGAGCGCCAGCTCGCTAACAAACTGGCTCACCAGTTTGGCGAGAAAATAATAATGTAAATATTTGGTGTACCTACGCTTGTGATAAAAAAAAAAAATTGAATGACAGGTTTTACACTTCTCATATTGGTTATGAGGGGATAAAAAATCTTTTCATCCTAATATAAATATATAAAAGGAAAAGGTGACTCACTGACTGACTGATCTATAAGCGCACAGCTCAAACTACTGGACGGACAAGTGATAAGGCTGATTAATGGTGTTGAGGTACCTTTGGCACATACACTGGGGTAATAAAGAAGGCTTTATGAACCGCTTTTGGCTTCACAGTCAAGTTTTAGACCACTAAAACAAAGCATTAAGCACATTTTTTTTAACGTAGTAGGTAGCACACGCAGAACATCTGCTACTTTTATCTAAAAGAGACATTAGCCATGACATGACTAAAGACATGAAAAAATATGACGAACAAGTTCCGAAAATCGTTATTTCACTCAATTTTTTAATTTAACACCTCACAGAAAGTATGAAAAATTCCCTTTGTTGTCATGTAACATGTTCACGATAAAATATAAAAGGCCGGAACGTCGAAAGAAGTCCAATGTAAACTGACACATCTGAATATTTCACGATTCGCCGCAGGTTCCTTTTATTATAAAGCCTTTTTGTACGGAAACAATGTTACATGGAACCGCAACGTAAGTAGTTGTTAGGGCGGATCCACATCTGATTGTTTCCTGATCAAGATCTTAGAGTGTTATAATAAGTAAGAGGCAATATGCTTGCCCGTAGATTTGCCCGGTGCACTGCAGACGTGAAAGTAACTTTATTTAAAGCGTTTTGTCAGTCCTTCTATACCGGTGCACTGTGGGTGACATATACACGCCGAGCCTACAACGCCCTGCGTGTTCAATATAATAATGCCTTTAGGATGCTGTTGAGGTTGCCGTGGCGCTGTGGCGCATCTAAAATGTTTGCAGACGCACATACAAATGACTTTTTTGCCATAATGCGTAAAAAAGCGGCATCTCTCCTGCAGCGATTACGTACCAGCGACAACGGCATCCTAAAGGTAATTGCTGCCAGGCCCGACTATCCCATATTACACCACTGTGTGGAGGTAGTAGCTATTAAGTCAGTAAAAGTTGGTTGGGCGAAGAGATCGTGTAGTCCCACCCTTACTCAGTAGTCAGTTTCTTTGAATTGTTAACACAATATTTTTCTTGAAATTCTCCTGTAGTTTTGTGAAATAAAAACAGAAAAACTATTGTATTGATTCCTTTGTGGTTGTTATTTGCATTTTGTTCTTTTTAGCGTTCGTTTTAAGGGTAATGTTCTTTGAAAGGTCATCGACTTAACTTTTTATTAATGTTCTAGGTCTGGAAGTGGCCATTGAGGCCACTGACAATTTTTTGGCCCGACCCGTTAATCGAACCCAAGACCTGTCATATGCAGTCGACGAGACCAGACCCACGAAGCAGTTAAGAATAAGAAAAGAGGGACGTAATGATAGAACATGAAGAATATTCGTGATATAACACCTTGATCTGTAACGACCTTCCTGGCGCAGTGGTCCTGTAAGTGGGAGGTCCAGGGTTTGATTCCCGGCAGGGCTTTGGAATTTAATTATTTCCAAGTTTCTGGTCTGGACTGGTGGGAAGCTTCGGCTGTGGCTAGTTACCACCCTACCGGCAAAGCCGTACTGCCAAGCGATTTAGCATTCCGGTACGATGCCGTGTAGAAACCAAAAGGGGTATGGTTTTATTAAAAACTGCCATACCCCTTCCAAGTTTGCATCATCACTTTCCACCAGGTGAGATTGCAGTCAAAGGCTAACTTGTACCTATCTGAATAAAAAAACCACCATAGTGAAACATAATTCAAATATCAAAGGCAAATCGCACAGCGAATATACAAAGCAAATATGCAAGATAAATAACAAAGCTTCGGTACGAAATAATACAGATTGTGTAGAAAGTTCAACCAGAGACAAAATCTTGAATCTTAATACCATTTTGAGTTAAACAAATATAAATCTCTGTACAAATGGAAAAAGCACTCGATTTGTCTTTAAAAGCAAATTTATCTTTATAGTCGTAATCCCCATATCTGAGGGTCATGACCCCTTTCCATTAATCACATAATAGCAGTTCTTATATAATAAACTTTTTTGACTTTGACTTTGATGATAAATCACGCGGAAGTCATCTACAAGCTAGCGTTAATCATCATGATCAACCCATCACCGGCTCACTACAGAGCACAGGTCTCCTCTCAGAGTTAGAAGGGTTTTTGGCCATAGTCTACCACGCTGGCCATGTGCGGATTGGCAGACTTCACACACCTTTGAGAACATTATGGAGAACTCTCAGGCATGCAGGTTTCCTCACGATGTTTTCCTTCACCGTTAAAGCAAGTGATATTTTAATTCCTTAAAAACGCACATAACTCCGAAAAGTTAGAGTTGCGTGCCCGGGATCGGACCTCGGATTGGAAGGCAGACGTCCTAACCACTAGGCTAGGTACCACAGCTAGCGTTAATAAAACATGATAAACCCAAGCCGTAAATTCCAAATTCTAACTAAATGTTGAAATATAATATGATTTGAACCAAAATCTCCATCTTGATATCATTCACAGTAAGCAGATAAATCTGTCGACAAATGGGAAAGGGATTGCGAGCAATATGTCTTCTGCGAGAGCGGATTTTGTATAATCAAAGTTTTGTCTGTGCCTGCTCTGTGCAAGATTTTATCGCTGTGGGATATCTACTTGGGAGTTTAATACGATTCTAGAATCTGATAGATTTATTTCGTTGTAAAACTTGTAAATTGGTAGGTATTGTACGGGAGCGGTGTGCGGGCTCGACCGTACCAAAGGGAGATCTCCCACCGAGCGGTTAGTTGTGCTCGGTAGCGCCAGCTGGGCCGACGGTTGTATCTTGAAACTTCTATATATAGTCCAGATTGCCGAACACTCTGTTAGTGCGAGTACTGTCGGCGGTACGGCGGTTCGGGACTACGTCATCGATTGAACAGCGCCATCTAGTTTGTACTGTGGCAAACGCCACAGTATTATTTCTCGACGATGTTCACCAATAAGATGATTCTAAATCGTCTTAGGGGTGGAGACCATGGGTTCGTGTGGCGAGGGTGCTAGATCCTTTTTTAAGGACCTATCATCCCGTCTCGTGGAATCCACGGGAGACCGGAGGGTTGGCAGTTACCTCGGCCAGCATATTAGTCTGACCTT
Organism: Maniola hyperantus; assembly: GCF_902806685.2. Lineage (NCBI taxonomy): Eukaryota > Metazoa > Arthropoda > Insecta > Lepidoptera > Nymphalidae > Maniola > Maniola hyperantus. The sequence continues at coordinate 4,301,677 of NC_048560.1, forward strand.
TCAATGAGGTAACGCAGCCAGCGTTCTGGGCACCCCGCCTCGTTACGATGGTTTAGATGATATTTTTGATTTGTAGTTTTAATATTTAATGAGGAAGTTTCAAAGCGAACGTTCCATAAAATTTTCATAGATGGCGCTGTGTACTGTAGGGTCAGGTGGTAAACAGTGGCCCAGTAGTACACAGTGCACCACCACTCATATCTCAAAAACGCGACGTTGCTAAACCGTACTGCAAACGCGAAACAATTCGCCTTCTACCACCTCCCGCACTCCCCAGTCGACGGCGCTCTCCCGCCCGTAACAGTGGCACAGTGTATGGTTTTGTCCTTGGAGCCAAAAAAAGTAAGTACACGTGTTTTCATTTATTTTCTTTCTAGAATCGTTGTATATTTAGTAACATTATATTGCACTGTTTCCATGTGTAAAGTAATTGTTCCTTAATAACTTAGATATATAAATATCCTTTGAATTTGGTATGTTTAATAGTTATGTAACCTTAAAGGTTAGAAAGTGGTGTCTGCACACAGTGGCTCAAAATCGTAGGGTACACAGTGAACCATGGTTCACTGTGTACCAATCACTTTGTTCATTATGTCCGATACAATTTATCCATTAACTTTCAACTGTGATTGTTATGAACAAAAAGGCGTTAAAAGAAGATCTACTACTTAATATAATAATAGTAATCTTTTTGTTTTAGAATGTGTCGAACTACAGTAAAAAATCGAAAAATTGGCGGACATGATGCAAAAGACATGAAAAAAAACTGTAGATCTTGTAAAGAACGGAATGAGTATACACAAAGCAGCACAAGAATGTAATTTAAAATATTCAACTATGAGAAGATTTATGTGAAAATACTAATAAGTGGAAATATAAAAATCCAAGCTTTAATTTATATAGTCAGTATTCCTAATTAGATTTGTAAGTTAAATTAGTATCTACTAGTTTGTTTTTTGTACTGATTTTATGTGATTGTTGCTAAAGAATACAAATATATAAAGAAATGATTAAATATTACTTTACTGTAGTTTTATTTAACGACATTTATATCAATAAATATTTTTAAATATGTGGCAAATATAGGTAATTAAAATGATGATTCACTGTGTACACATTGGTTCACTGTCGACTCACCCCCCGATTCACTGTGTACATATACTGGTACACAGTGAACCATTCGCCATCTTTTAAATATAACAATATTACCTATAAACTATTACAATTAGTGCTGAAATTGATATGCAAAACACATATTTAATAAATTACCTTTCGTCTAATGCCAATAGTTCTTAACTACATTCACGTACGGTGGATCTATAAATGTTTGAAATTTTAGTGGTTCACTGTTTACCATGTCACCCTACCCACTAAAAACGAAAAATAATACCTATATCTATATGATTTAGCCAGAATGTCAGCATTCTCCTTGCCAACTATTCCAGCATGCTCTGGTAGGTACCTAGCGTAGAACCACCCGGTATTGGGCCAGGGTGTCTCTGCAGTTTTCAACCAGTCTTGAGTTAACAACCTCAGAGGACAGAGCTGAAAGAGCTGCCTGGCTGTCCGTATGATTTATTGACGTTGTTGTTGTGCAGGATGTTTTACGTACAAATTATTATAGCGTATACCTTCGCGCGGAAATTATTTTTCGTTTTTAGTGGGTGCAGTAAACAGCGCCATCTATGAAAATTTTATGGAACTTTCACCCTGAAACTTCCTCATTTCTATATGCTTGTATTTTATTTATAGTATCAATAAAAAATAATTCTAAATCATCATCATCGTGGATGTCAATTGTCCACAGTTGGGCAACAGGCCTTTCCTAACTGTGCCATTACTATGAAAAGCTCGACTTTAAGAGCTAGCGCGCACTACGGTGCGGTGAGTTGCGGTGCGTTTTAAAATCCGCAAATAATTTTAATCTATTAAAATCCTTTGCAGAATTAATTCCGCAGTGCGCGCACTTCTATGAAGTTCAATAGTTCTTAGGTTTTGCGGGGAAAAAACGTACGGAAATTTTCCGTGTTGCGCGCTAGCTCTAACATTGATTGGGCGAAGGCATTCAGGTGCGTTAAACAGTTGTGTGGTGATGACAACAAAGAGAGGGTCTAATGAAAAATGCGCGCAGGGGTCGGAAACATTTTCATTATCAAAGAAGCTAAGCTATTAATTCATTATAAAAACCTTTTGACTCAACCTTTTCAAGCTTAGTGAGCTATTATCGAGCTATTAAAAGTAATATCCGACGTTTCCTGGGAAATGGCTTCCGTACCCTTTTTCTTACGTTTCTTTTACTTCCCATCTGTCTGTACCACAGATTATTGTTTCGTCAGTTGTTCGACAAAAGCTTTCGTCTTCCGTCGGTCCGGGGTTCGCAGACCAAACCATTCGCAGTTTTTTAGGGTTTCGTATCTCAAAAGGAAAAAAGGAACCTTTATAGGATCACTTTGTGGTCTGTCTGTCCGTCTGTCCATCGTGTCTACCAAGAAAACCTATAAGGAGCTTCCCGTTGACCTAGAGGCTAGAATCATGAAATTTGGTGGGTAGGTAGGTCGAGCACAAGTAAATTAATAAACCCGAACACCGTGAATTTGTGGTTACATCACAAAAAAAAATGTGTTAATGAACAAATAATTAGTATTTTCAACTTTCTTAGTAAGATTACTTTACCATTTTTATAGTGGTTCTCTCATCCGATCCGAGTCCGTGACAATACGGGTATAAAAAACTCGGACCGAATTCGGATATCGCTTACGCAATAAGTAATCCATCTCTGATCCAAATTCAAGCTATTCATTAGACATCTTTGACATATTATCTACGTCATATGTCTGACTACTTAGCTTATGCTCGCGACTTCGTCCGCGTGGACTACACAAATTTCAAACCCCTATTTCACCCCCTTAGGGGTTTACTTTTCAAAAATCCTTTCTTAGCGGATGCCTACGTCATAATAGCTATCTGCATACGAAATTTCAGCCCGATCCGTCCAGTAGTTTGAGCTGTGCGTTGATAGATCAGTCAGTCAGTCAGTCAGTCAGTCAGTCAGTCAGTCACCTTTTTCTTTTATATGTTTAAGATTAGCATCCGAAGCACATCCGAGATATTCTCACGGATGGCAGAGAGAACTGGGATGACGAAAGTGCAGTGCGTAATCGCTCGGCTATTTTTTATCCTGGAAAATCAAGGTATTCACGTGGAATTTTTATCCTCACGGACGAAATCACCAGCATCATCGAGTCATCATGATCAACCCATCATCGGCTCACTACAGAGCCCAGGTCTCCTCTCAGAGTGAGAAGGGTTTTGGCCATAGTCTACCACGCTGGCCAAGTGCGGATTGGCAGACTTCACACACCTTTGAGAACATTATGGAGAACTCTCAGGCATGCAGGTTTCTTCACGATGTTTTCCTTCACCGTTAAAGCAAGTGATATTTTAATTTCTTAAAAACGCACATAACTCCGAAAAGTTAGAGGTGCGTGCCCGGGATCGAACCCCCGACCTCCGATTGGAAGGCGGACGTCTTAACCACTAGGCTACCACAGCTTCCACACCATTGACAAATCCATACTAATATTATAAAGGCGAAAGTGTGTCTGTCTGTCTGCTAGCTTTTCACGGCCCAACAGTTTTACCGATTTCGATGAAATTTGGTACAGAGTTACCTTACATCCCAGGGAAGGACATAGGCTACTTTTTATCCCGCAAAATTAAAGAGTTCCCACTTTTAAAAAACCTAAATCCACGCGGAAGAAGTCGCGGGCATCATCTAGTACGCAATGTGTATTTAAGGCTTTTGAAACCCTGCATGAAATTTTAAGTGATAAAGAACCGAATTTTTACACCACAAACATTTTCGTCATAAAAGACCAAGGCGACGAAAAAGGTCTAAAGTGTCATACCCAAATATTTGACGATAATATGGTACAAACCCCTTTTATAATAAAGCCTTTGTATGGAAACAATGTGCCTACGGCTTTGCTACGACCGCAATGAAGTTGTTTGTGTTACAGCTTTACATGATATTTTTCATCGTGAATTCAAACCTAAAGTAATATTTTTGTACTTATCGCTTTTTTCCAGTGAATAAATATTTCAACTATAATGAAAGTATTAATTTGTATTTGACGCGTCATAGGTTGATCATCATGATGATAATTTTGATGGGTATAATAATAGCACACGAGTAAATATTATAGACCAGAGGGGAAGCTTCACACTAGCTCACGCACACCACGACGTGTCACGGACGCTCCGTTTCCGCCCAGTTCGATGGCAAACGGCGGCAAACAGAGCGTCCGTGACACGTCGTGGTGTGCGTGAGCTGCGCTTGAGTGAGTGAACCTACAGCCAGCCGCTAGTTTGAAGCTTCCCCTCTGGTCTATATATCTACTCGTGTGATAATAGTCGATAGACGCACTGTTTGTTACTAAGCGCTCATCTCAGAAATAGGTCAACAACCCTTAACATGCATCCGGCGAGCGAGAGACTCACTTAATGCACCTCAAGTCTCGAGACCCACTCGATATGTAAATTGATAATAATGAACCTAATCGAGGACAAATTTCATGCTAATAAAGAAAATAAGGAAAACATCGTCATGAAACCTGCATGCTCAAGAGTTCTCCATAATGTTCTCAAAGGTGTGTGCTAAATGCCAATCCGCACTGGGCCATCCTGGTAGACTATGGCTTATTAAGAGAGGAGATAATTTCGATGGGTAATAATAGTCGATAGTTAGGTGCACTGCTTGTTACTAAGCGCTCATCTCAGAAATAGGTCGACAACCCTTAACATGCATCCAGCGAGCGAGAGACTCACTTAATGCAACTCAAGCCGCGAGACCCACTCGATAAGTAAATCAGTACCCTTATTATAAATGCGAAAGTGCGTTTGTTTGTTGGTTTATTGGTTTGTTTGTTTGCCCTTCAATCACGTCGCAACGGTGTAACGGATTGACGTGATTTTTTGCATGGGTATAAAGTGACATAGGTTACTTTTTATCCCGGAAAATCAAAGAGTTCCCACGGGATTTTTAAAAAACCTAATCCACGCGGACGAAGTCGCGGGCATCAGCTAGTTGATAATAATGTTGATCGAGGACACTTTTCATGCTAATAAATAAAAGAAGGAAAACATCGTCATGAAACCTGCATGCTCAAGAGTTCTCCATAATGCTTAAACTCTTCTCATTAAGAGACCCGTACTCAATATTGGGTCAGCGATAGGTTGATTATCATTATGGGTAATAATAGTCGATAGTTAGGTGCACTGCTTGTTATTAAGCGCTCATCTCAGAAATGGGTCGACAACCCTTAACATGCTCCGGCGAGCGAGGGACTCGCTTAATGCAACTCAAGTCGCGAAACCCACTCGATAAGTAAATTGATAATAATGTTGATCGAGTACGCTTTTTATGCTAGTAAATAAAAGAAGGAAAACATCGTGATGAAACCTGCACGCCCGAGAGCATGTCCATAATGCTAAGGTGTGTGCCAATCCGCACTTGGCCAGATTATGGCCTAAACTCTTCTTATTAAGAGAGGAGACCCGTACTCAGTAGTGGGTCGACAACCCTTAACATGCTCCGGCGAGCGAGGGACTCGCTTAATGCAACTCAAGTCGCGAAACCCACTCGATAAGTAAATTGTTTTTTTTTTTAAATTTATTGATCACATTAATTTTCAATATACATTTAAAATACACAGTTCGCCATCCTCTAGAAACTGTTGAAGTTTATGTGAGGATGGCGAGTTCGCGTTATACAAATTTAATAAAATAAAGGTAAAAACTGTTATATAAATAAAAGCTGTTAATGCATATACTAAGCGCTCATCTCAGAAATAGGTCGACAACCATTAACATGCATCCGACGAGCGACATACTCACTTAATGCTGGTCTCGAGACTCACTCGATATGTAAATTGATAATACTAACCTAACCTTTAGAAAGAGTTAGCGGTTTTGTAGAGCAATGTCTATGTCATTGAGACCGAGCAAACGTCTCATAGGTATGAGCATCGATATAAATGACAAGATATGGTCAAGCAAACAAAATTTTTCACGGTTTTGGAACCAAATAAATCACTCGTTGGTGCATTAGCCCCAATGCAACCTCAGTGACGTCTGGATTTCAAACGGGTCGTTCATTAGTATCTAAGAGATGGCGCTGATTTATTTAGTTCCAAAACCGTGAAAAATTTTGTTCGCTTGGGCACTGGGCATATCTTGTCATTTATATCGATGGTCGAGACTCTTAAATACATCTCAAGTCAGGAGACCTACTCGATATGTTATGTAAATTGGGAATGCAGCTGATCGGGCACATTTTGCATGCTTATCGATATTCCTGGGGGCTTGCGTCTAAGCAGCAATTTATTGAGGCGCTTGGCATCATAATCTTCTGAATATATCAATCTATCTAAATCCATACTTAATATTATAAATGCGAAAGTGTGTCTGTCTGTATGTCTGCTAGCTTTTCACGGCTCAACCATTCAACCGATTTTGACGAAATTTGGTACAGAGGTAGCTTGCAACCCGGGGAAGGACATAGGCTACTTTTTATCCCGGAAAATTTAAGATTTCCCACAGGATTTTTAAAAACATAAATCCACGCGTACGAAGTCGATCTGATCCACGCGAACAGTCTTAGGAAAAAAACTAGTGAACTAATAAATTAACAATGAATCAAACGCCGTAAGTTTTCATATTAATAATAAAAAATATCTAAGTCGCCATTTTTAATATAAGCTTCGTATAAAAGTTCGCATTGTGGGGGAGGAATGGCCCTTGGTGGTTTGGGTGAAAGTTTTATTAAAAAACTTTCCATCTATGTGAAAGCTCTAATTAAAGTTGTGTTACTAAATATTTAATGTTCTATCTGTTTATTATTCTTTTAGAGGTTTTACTGCTAGTAAATAACTATAGAAAATTATTAAAAAAATCAGAGTTACTCTTCATACCTATCTAGATTTGTTTGACAAACTAGCTGGACGCCTCTAACTTTACTCGGTAGAATTTCTGAAAATCCTGAAATAATGGGTTTGTAAATCATAGCTTTAGTTTTAAGTTTGCGTAATAATTATCACCACTATATCTTACAAAACTAACACCATACCAGACCATCAATAAGAGTAATTTATTACCTATTTTGAATAAATCATTTGACTTTGACTTTGACTTAATGTTTCCATACTATGTTATTAGACCCAGCGTTCCGTTCCAGTCATGTTCTCCTTTTATAATTAGATACTATGGATTTACAAATTTTGAATTACAATACGTTTGAAATAAAAGTACATGTGGACTAAGAGCCAGCGCGTGCCGGAACTTTGTTATTTTATAAAAGCTGTAACTTTCTCTGCGTATTGTCCCCAACACAGGGAAGAACGATCAGCGACTATGACGTTTGGATTATGGAGGCTTTTGGCGATAACTGGTAATAAAGGTGTAAAAAAATCTTACTTTAAAGTATAAAGACTAATTTTTTATATTTTCTTGTGAATAGTATTAGAAATCACGTCAAGCATTGCCAGACACTTAGTATGGTGGCAACCCCCTGCCAGACACCCTTGAAGTTTAATAAATTTTATTAAAGTTTACTTACCCACGTCTAATTTATCTAATAATATTTCTCTTTTATATATATAGACTAGCTTATGCTCGCGACTTCGTCCGCGTGGACTACACAAACTTCAACCCCTTATTTCACCCCCTTAGGGGTAGAATTTTCAAAAATCCTTTCTTAGCGGATGCCTACGTCATAATAGCTATCTGCATGCTAATTTTCAGTCCGATTCATCCAGTAGTCAGAGCTGTGCGTTGATAGATCAGTTAGTCAGTCAGCCAGCTTTTCGTTTTATATATTTTGAATAAAATTCTCGAAAAGTTTGTCTATTAGGTAGTAAAATATCAATTTTCTTGCTCTATTATCATTTATCACACAGTATACGTCTAGGGGACAAAGGCAGCCCGTCATTGTGTGAAGAGTTCGACTACGGGAATATTCAGGGCCTAATCTTTCATTCACATCCCGAAACTTTCATCGTTTGTCCGCTCAGTTGTGAAAGATAGCTCGCGATATCTTTCATAACTTTCATTGTCACTGCACTATACACCGAGAACAAGAGACTGACAAGGCTTTTTAGATCTTATTTTTGGTTTCGAAGTTTTATAGTTAACTAGATAAAGTTTGCGAATTCTTTCGCGTGGATTCAGGTATTTAAAAACCTCGTGGAATCTCTTTTACTTTCCGGGATAAAAAGTAGTCATGTCTGTTTCCGTGGTGTTTTTTTATATATTTTTTATTCAGATACAAGTTAGCCCTTGACTGCAATCTCACCTGATGGTAAGTGACGATGCAGTCTAAGGTGGGAGCGGGCTAACCTGGAAGGAGTATGGCAGTTTTTATTAAACCCTTTGGCATCACACACACAACACCGCACACACACAGCACTTTGGCATTAAACACAGCATCGTACCGGAACGCTAAATCGCTTGGCGGCACGGCTTCGCCGGTAGGGTGGTAACTAGCCACGGCCAAGGCCTCCCACCAGACCAGACCAGAAATTTAGAAATTATAATATTCCAAATCCCTGCCAGGAATCGAACCCGGGACCTCCCACTAATAAGACCACAGCGCTTACCACTTCGCCAGGGAGGTCGTAAGTTATATAATACTTACTAGCTGATGCCCGAGACTTCGCTCGCGTGGATTTAGGTTTTTTTTAAATCCCGTGGGAACTCTTTGCTTTACCGGGATAAAAGTTGCCTATGCCCATTTCCGGAATGCAAACTATCTCTGCACTATATTGCATATAAATCGGTTAAACAGATGGGCCTTTAAAATTTCCATTTTATTTTTAAATCCCTTGTGAACTATTCCATTTTCCGGGATAAAAAATAGCCTATGTCACTCTCCAGGTCTTTAACTATACCCATGTCAAAAATCACGTTAATCCATTGCTCCGTTACGACGCGATTGAAGGACAAACCAGCAAACCAACAAACAAACACACTTTCGCATTTATAATAAGCTTAGGTACTGATTTGTAGTAAAGTGTGTCAAAATTGATAGATACGTAACAGACAAGCAGACGCGCTTTCACATTTATAATATTAGTATAAGATTATGAATGCATATTTTGGCTCAAAATTTTGATTTTAGGGTTCCGCACCTCAAAAGGAAAAACGGAACCCTTATATTATCACTTTGTTGAATGTCTATCTGTCTGTCTGTCTGTCGGTCTGTCAAGAAACCTACAGGGTACTTCCCGTTGACCTAGAATCATGAAATTTGGCAGGTAGGTAGGTCTTATAGCAGACATTAGGGGAAAATCTGAAAACTGTGAATTTATGGTTACATCACACAAACAAAATTGAATTGTGGTCATGAACTAAAAAATAGTTTTTCAATTTTCGAAGTAAGATAACTATATCAAGTGGGGTATCATATGAATGGGCTTCACCTGTGCATTCTAAAACAGATTTTTATTTATTTTTATGCATCATAGTTTTTGATTTATCGTGCAAAATGTCGAAAAAATACGACTGTAGTACGGAACCCTCGTTGCGCGAGCCTGACTCGCACTTGGCCTGTTTTTTTATTAAACCACCAACAGAATAATACAAATGAATATTACATTATTCAAATCCGGATGTTAAGTTATTATATATAATTCAAATTAGAGGCGGCTACAGCATGCAAATTTAGACGGATAAGTCGTGCGAAAGAACTTAGAACTAACAACTTATGAAATAAACACAAAGGTAAGAAAAATAAAACAAAAAAAGATTAAGTGTAAGAAAAGTTAATGTATTAAGAGAGTTTTTATTTTATTTTTATTTTTATTTATTGGACACACAAAACAGATTATGACAATAATTGATAAAGTAATACAAGCCATGAATAAAACTAGTCACTCTCCAAAAAAAAAGTGTGTACAAATGCAGTTATTAGTAACAATAGGACGTGTACGAAGTTAGTAACGGACTCACTATTAAACAATACCTATACTATAATAAAAGAACATAGAACTATAAAAATCGAACACTAAATAAAGTACTTACGTGTTATTGTGTTAGTTATTATACAAAACAAAAACGTAGTAATATAAATTATAAGAACCTAAAAAACAAAAATATAAGTGAAGTTTTGAGAAAGCAATAAAGCAACTGGGAAAATATAACAGAATAATAAAATGAGAAATAGTATTCTACATTTAATTTATTAGTTGGGAAAACTCGCAGATTTCACATCCGGGGCGGAGCTCAAACTTGGAATTTGCATTTTATTAGTTTATACCCGCGACTTAAGTCCAGCCGACGATGGGTTCATCGCCGGCTCACTACAGAGCACGAGTCTCCTCTCAGAGTGATAAGTGTCATAGTCTACCACGCTGGCCATGTGCGGATTGGTAGACTTCACACACCTTTGAAAACATTATGGAGAACTCTCAGGTATGCAGGTTTCCTCATGATGTTTTCCTTCACCGTTAAAGCAAGTGATATTTAATTAGGTACTTAAAACGCACGTAACTCCGAAAAGTTAGAGTCCGATATAAAATTTAGGTCGACCATAAATTATTTAGGTAGGTACCTACTTTCATTATCAAAGAACCACATATTAGCTTCTTTTTTTCGAGCTATTAGATATTCGAATAGAGCAACTATGTGAAATGCAGCATAATTGGAAGGCACACAAAACCACAAACACAGTCTCTTTCAGAGCAAAAAAAAAGTGGGTATAAAGTGACAAAGGCGCGTTCCAAAAAAGACTTTCATTATCAAAAGACTTTAATTATCAAAGGACTTTCATTACGAAAGCTGATGTGTCAAGATAGCTGTTTTTCTGTTTTAGCTTCCGTCGTAAAATAGGGCGCGACATGTGATAGGCGGAACGGTTGTTAGTGACCTTTTGGACGGAGTGTTACGATTTGTTAGTATTCGAGGAAATTACCTAAGTTAAAACATTTTCTTTATTACAAGCTTTTATTAGAGTTCCGAAGGGTGCCAACGGATCCCTATTACTGAACCTCCGACGTCCGTCAGCCCCACCGTCCATTCATATGTTCGTCAGCGGGCTATATATCGTGAACCGTAATAGGTAGAGACTAGAGAGTTAAAACGAGAGTGTAGATAGCTATAAAAAGGTTGTACAATGATGTAGATAGCTATAAAAAGGTTGCACAATGTTGTAGATAGCTATAAAAAGGTTGTACAATGATGTAGATAGATATAAAAAGGTTGTACAACTATGTAGATAGCTATAAAAAGGTTGTACAATGATGTAGATAGCTATAAAAAGGTTGTACAATGATGAAGATAGCTATAAAAAGGTTGTACAACTATGTAGATAGCTATGAAAAGGTTGTACAATGATGTAGATAGCTATAAAAAGGTTGTACAATGATGTAGATGGCTATAAAAAGGTTGTACAACTAAGTAGATAGCTATAAAAAGGTTGTACAATTATGTAGATAGCTATAAAAAGGTTGTACAACTATGTAGATAGCTATAAAAAGGTTGTACAATGATGTAGATAGCTATAAAAAGGTTGTACAATGATGTAGATGGCTATAAAAAGGTTGTACAATTATGTAGATAGCTATAAAAAGGTTGTATAATGATGAAGATAGCTATAAAAAGGTTGTACAATGATGTAGATGGCTATAAAAAGGTTGTACAATGATAAAGATAGCTATAAAAAGGTGTTTAAAAGGTGGTAGGTAAACAAAAAGTAATCGCCCGCATTACTTTGCTTCAGCCTTGATAACGCGTTCGATAGAGCCTTGGGCCGTGTTTAAGCGAATCGATTTCTTCGTGTGGTAAAGCCACTTAGCGATCAGGTAATATAAATAGTGCAGGAGCTAGCCATCAGGAGCTACCTACTATATGAGCCTCAATAGCTCAACGGGTAAAGGAGTGGACTGAAAACCGAAAGGTCGATGGTTCAAACCCCGCCCGTTGCACTATTGGCGCACCTTCTCCTAGCACAAGCTTGACGCTTAGTTGCAGAGGAAATGAGAAACTTGATTTAAAAAAACTCCCGACTAACAGTTGAAAAAAAAATCAATCTATGTCTAATCTGTCGATAAGTTACTCGTACTCAGCAAATTTGTTATTTGTCAAAAATATCACACACATGTTTTTTGACAAATAACAACGTGCTAATACAGAGTGTAACTAGAACGCTAGCAAAAACTCAGCGTTATTGTTATACTACCTAAACACAATCCAATACCAATAACCATTTGCCTCGTTTTGTAGTTTTAGTGATTTAGTATTTTTCAAACCCGCAATGTATAGCGTGCAAAACTCGGGTCAATGTCCTGCTTACGACGTGGCATTGACTCCGAGTGACCTACTTACGCTACGTTCGTTGACCTCTAGCGGCAGTCAGCTGTTTTATTTGAAATATATCGTAAACTTTTACAAAATTATAGGATTTTTCAATATATTTTTTTGGCGTTTTATTAATAATTAGTTACTCTTGTCGCTTGAGCGTTAGATTGTAAAATAGCAATTTTATTGCTTCCCCTTGTAGTATTACCTATAGTTATAAGTTAGATAGTACATACAGAACACGAGCTTTCAGAGAAACAAGTTAAAAATGTTGATTGCCACTCTACTACTTTGCGATACAAGTTTGAACTGTAAAAACACTTAACGGAAATTGGCCTGCAGCTCTCAAACTAAAAGGAATGACTAATCTTTCGAGATCTTGCCAACTCATTACTTAACTCCCCTGACCTACCTGTCTCCCTTTATTTACTAGGTTATACGTATAAAACCTAGGTCTAGAATGTAGTTTAAAGTTAAGAGTTCTGCAGTACATGTTTTAGGTCTAACGCAGACGACGGACTATAATAATGTCTGTTAACAGACGTAGTGTCAGACAGAATGATAACGAAGGATTCCTTATCTCCAGAGAAAAAAGGGAACCCTTATCCACATACGGAGATACGGAACCCTAAAAAAGTCCAGATATCACAGAAATCTTGAAGCTAAGCTGCTCAAGAATTAGCTTAGCTATCTTACCAGCTTTTACCTAAAGTCCACGACAGATCGAGATGGCAATCGGGGAGGTAACGCCCCGCACACCCGCACAGCCCCCGCGCTAACCCGGTGTGGGCGAACGCGGATGACGTGCGGATGTGCGGGGTGTCTCGCCGCCTCATACCCCGATTGCCATCTAGACTACATCGTACTATACTATAGGTATCAGGTCAAAACTAAGTTTTCTTTAACATGAAAGAAAAAGACACAAGATGCTCGGTAGTAAAAAACCTTGGCGCGTTTCAAGTGAATCGATTTCTCCGTCCCGCACAGGTGTTGTCTGAAGGATTGCGTGCAAATAACAAAGTATACTGAACCCGCGAGTTTCTTCAAACAACTCTGTTTTTATACGCTAATGCGTTTACTTTGACGAAGAAAAACAGAGAGCAGGACTACCTTTGTTACGCGCAAGGCATACCGGCAGAGACGAGGCGTCGCGTTGCGTTTTTTAGGGTTCCGTGCCTCAAAAGGAAAAACGGAACCCTTATAGGATCACTTTGTTGTCTGTCTGTCGTCTGTCTGTCTGTCTGTCTGTCTGTCAAGAAACCTACAGGGTACTTCCCGTTGACCTAGAATCATGAAATTTGGCAGGTAGGTAGGTCATATAGGCGAAAAATCTGAAAACCGTGAATTTGTGGTTAAGGACCTAATTACTGTGCTAAATATAAGTACAATTTTTTGGAGCCGTATAATGCAAAGCACCTACTGAAATGTATCACGAAATTCATGTATGCTAATTTACCGTTAAAACATTTTTTTTTTCACCGTTAAAACAAGTGATATTTTAATTGCTTAAAACACACATATTATGTACGTCTTAAGCACTACCATATCACCGCTTGTAAGAACTATATAATAGTACTATTACTACATAGTTTATCATACTAGCTTATGATCGCGACTTTATCCGCATGGACTACATGAATTTCAAACCCCTATTTCACCCCCTTAGGAGTAAAATTTTCAAAAATCCTTTCTTAGCGGATGCCTACGTCACAATAGCTAGATAGCTATTATGCAGATGCATGCAAAATTTCAGCCCGATCCGTCCAGCAGTTTGAGCTGTGCGTTGATAGATCAGTCAGTTAGTCAGTTAGTCAGTCAGTCACCTTTTCCTTTTATATATTTAGACTAGCTTATGCTCGCGACTTCGTCCGCGTGGACTACAAAATTTCAAAACCCTATTTCACCCCCTTAGGAGTTGAATTTTCAAAAATCCTTTCTTAGCGGATGCCTACGTCATAATAGCTATCTGCATGCCAAAATTCAGCCCGATCCGTCCAGTAGTTTGAGCTGTGCGTTGATAGATCAGTCAGTCAGTCAGTCAGTCATTCAGTCAGTCTGTCAGTCAGTCACCTTTTCCTTTTATATATATAGATTTTGTGTTATAGGCCCACTAAAATATAGGTTAAATGCGTTAGCCCCGACCGTCGTATCGCTACAGGCTCTATTAAGGCCCGGAGGTTCTATTTTTAGCCGATCGCTATTGCATTGATTTCTGCCCTGAGCACAGGAGCTTTGCAGCACCAACGTTCTAGAGGTGACCAATTTATTTATTAACCTGTTAATTTAACACATATTAAAGTTTGTTGATTAACTGCGATACTAAAACTTAACAATTTTAAATAAAAAAATATTATTAAATCAAAAAATACAAATTATTATAGTTAGGACCTATACCTACGTTCTAAGTAGCTGCAGTAGGTACTTAAGCAGGTAGCGCGAAGATTCCAGGAAATTAAATTTCGAAGGGGGCGCGCGGTGCAAAACGCGCGCGCGACGACAATATAGGTACCTACCGATTGCGACCGATTACGTCATGCGCTAAAAATACCGATGCATTGAATATGGTTAAAAATAGCAAGTCAACTAATGTTAAATAGCACCACATCGATATGATGATAAATTTAGCATATCAAATGATTTTGTTGTTCCCATCGAATACCTACGAAGTGTTAATAAATAAGTTAAATAATTTTGTTATTTTTGTTGATGCTTTGATTTGATACATAAATAATACAATAGTCGAAATTTTTGTTATTTCTGTTTATTACCGATACTGTTCGATTAACGATAGTGCGCGTTCATAGACTTTTTGTTAGTTTATTTTTTCGGGTAATTTTTTTTTTTTTTTTTTTTTTTTTATATTTATTTATTTAAAACAACTCAGTACAGTAATCAACTCTCTCTCTCTCTCAAAATTTGATGGTGTAGTTTATTTTGCTCACTTCGTTGTCTGTCCGTCCGTCTGTCTGTCTGTGCGTCCGTCCGTCCGTCTGTCTGTGCGTCCGTCCGTCCGTCTGTCTGTGCGTCCATCCGTCCGTCTGTCTGTGCGTCCGTCCGTCCGTCTGTCTGTGCGTCCGTCTGTCTGTCTGTCTGTCAAGAAACCTACAGGGTACTTCCCATGGACCTTGAATCATGAATTTATCAGGTAGGTAGGTACCTAGGTTTTATAGCACACGCAAGGGGTAAAATTTGAAAACCGTAATTTCTGGTCACGTCATCATCATCATCATCATCATCATCAACCGATAGACGTCCACTGCTGGACATAAGTCTCTTGGAGTGACTTCCACTCCACACGTCACGGTCTTGCGGCGCCTGAATCCAGCGGCTCCCTGCGACTCGTTTGGTTACATCACCAAAAATAAATTGAAATGTGTTCATGAAAGTAGTGTTTTCAATTTTCAAAGTAAGATGAAATCAAGTGGGGTAGGTATCGTGTTTTTTTTTTTTTTTAGTCAGTATTATATTTTTAACGTGTTTATTTATCAATAAATTTTAATAACAATTATTGATATTATATTATGTAAGTTTAACAGTATTTGACACCACTACAACGTTCCGAGCCAGTGGTGGATTACAAACAATTGATTTATACTTAAGTGCTCTCAGCTACTCGTGTGCTCTCAGTCTATGTGAAAAAAAACAATGGTTTTTGAAAGTAAATCTTTTTTCGGTTACGATGGAAGAAACGTTCACGGATTCATTCTGAGACAAATATAATATGTCAACATATTATACTCATTTTACACTAAATATTTATTATTACATACTAAAGATTTAAGCTGGAAACGAGCTAACCTGGAGCGGTATGGCAGTTTCATCAAAACTACACCCTTAAGAATCAGTTACTTTATAATATTCTTACTATTTGTTAACTGCTGTTAGTAGGTTTATTATAAACTAGATGACACCCGCTACTTTGTCCGCGTGGATTTAGGTTTTCAGAAATGTCGTGGGAATTCTTTGATTTTCCGGGATAAAAAATAGCCTGTGTCCTTCTCCGGGATGCAAGCTATCTCTGTACCAAATTTCCTCAAAATCGGTTGAACAAATAGGCCGTGAAAGGCTAGCAGACCAACAGACAGACAGACAAACAGACACACTTTCGCATTTATAATATTAGTAGTTTATGCTCGCGACTTCGTCCGTCGTTGACTACATAAATTTCAAACTCCCATTTGACCCACTTAGGGGTGGAATTTCGAAAAATTATTTCTTAATGGATACCTACTCTTTACAAAGAACACACCCTCCAAATTTTATGTCTCTATAGGACAAGCGGTTTAGGCTGTGCTTTGATATATACTTAAGTCAATCAGTCAGGAAATTTTATAAATACAGATGTAGGTCACTGACGTAGGATATGTAGGTTCATATTCGGCCTATTATGGTAAATGCCACGTGAGTATTCAGGTAGGTGTGCCAGATTAATGGCAATATAAAGCTATTCGCGTATGACCTTTTATGCCATTTGATATTTAGTAGTCTAACTTTGTAGTTGAACGTAGGCATCTAATATGTTCAATACAATTTTTTTTCGTGCCGTAGCTTAATGGTTAGAGCGTCCAGCGATCCCAGGAGACGCGGGTTCGATTCCTGCTGGTCCGCAATTTTTGATATGTATTTAAAACTAGATGACGCCCGCAACTTCCTCCGCGTGGATTCAGGTTTTTTAAAAATCACCTCGGCACTTTTTAATTTTATGGTTTAAAAGTAGCCTACGTCCTTCCCCAGGATACAAGATACCTCTGTACCAATGGATGGGCCGTGAAAGGCTAGCAGACAGACAGACACAATTTCGCATTTATAATATGACTATGGATTATTTAGAAATTTCCTTGCAGTGTAGGTAAAATACTATAAGAATTATAAAACAAATATTAGTATAATGTAGCTGCTCAATGCTCATACGCATTTAAACGCAAAATAATGACGGCTAAGTTTTGTCACAATTTTTTTGCTTGTATAGGTACAAGAAGCTACGTCAGACGTCAGTTGAGAGACTCGACTCATGCATAAATTAGCATACATGAATTTCGTAATACATTTCAGTAGGTGCTTTGCATTATACGGCTCCAAAAAATTGTACTTATATTTAGCACAGTAATTAGGTATAAAAGCCTTAATGTGAATATTCTGTGACCTGGGTTCCTCATTCTTTTTTAATTAATTACTAGCAGTTTCCCGCCACTTCCCTTCTTAGGTAGGTATGAAATATTCCTTCACCGTCGCTTGAAGCATTACTTAAAAGTAAAGGTACGTGCCCACCCTTCGAATAGGAGACGGACGTCTTAAGGCAAAATGGGATCACAAAGGCGAAATGTATGGAAAAGTCTGGGCCGTCCGAGCGCTGTTGCACGCTTTTTATAAATATTTATATTTAAAATTCTATGTGCTTTGTTGCTATAAAACAATACCGTAATCCCTAGTGTATTAAGTGTTGAACGTAAATACGAAATTTTATTGAAATTGGTTTTATATCAATCGAATAAAACTGGTTTTTCTCCTAATGGTCGTGTAAAAAATGCGTATTTTGGGTAAACTTCGCGATTTTTTGTATCCAGCCAAGTTGTGCCAATCGTGTTTTGGCTCTCGTAATTCACTAAATTAAATCTTTAATTTTTATAATATTAAAAATAAAATATAAACAAATTTGTAGTTTTTGAGGCCAAAACTTGATTCTTTGAACATCCGAAATGTGTCTTTTGGGACGCATATCGCCTTAACCTCTAAAAAGATAAGTTTTTATTGGCTTTACGACTCCGGATTCTGATTGCTTCAAATAGGTACCCTACGTACTTATTACAGAAGTCGATTCGACGTAATGCAAACGAGACTTGGCTCCTAGACGATTCTCGTTAGCTGCCGATCCGGTTACAGGCTAGCTCAAAGAGACTTGGCCTTTGCGATATTTACACAGGGTAATGAAATTGTTAGTGGCACATTACTAGACGGAATACGTACGTTCCTTCTACCTACTATACTTGCTAGAGTCTATTTAAACAGCTGTTTTTATTTGTATTTTATTATTTGACTAGCAGTTGCCCGCGACTTCGTCCGCGTAAAATTTTTGGTTTCTCATGAGATCTGAAATTTTCCCGCTGCAAAAGGCCTCACTTACCCAGATTGCCTAAATGCCAATTTTCATATCTCTAACTTCAAAAACATAGGACTTTCATATATAACTTTTCAACCCCCATTTCACCCCCTTATGGGGAGAATTTAGTTAGATCCTTTCTTATCTGATACCTACCCCCTAGAAAGTTTGTAATAGATTCGTTTTAAATTTAGATTTACTTTAATGTGTATAACGCGAACTCGCCATCCTCACGTAAACTTCAACAGTTTCTAGAGGATGGCGATCTGTGTATTTTAAATGTACTCAATTGAAATTTCCGTGATCAATAAATTATTACTTGTTGTTTTTATAACTTCACCTGGTTCAATAGTCTCGCTGTGTGCCAAAATTCGATACAAACTATCGCCGCGATAGTATCGCCCTGTGGAGATTGGCCCATAGAGTTTGTATCAAATCTTGTCTCACGGAGAGACTATTGCCACGATTCTCTCGTCTGTGGAGATAGCACCTTATTATTTATATTTTTTACACAAAAAAAAATCTGCTGGATTAATAATATTTATTAGACCAGTCTACTTAAGTCCATTCTTCATAAATATCCGGATTACTAAATTCGAAGGTATCGTTCACGTTTTACCTAACGTTTTATTCGACTCACTTACCTAGATTCAGTTATTATTATTAGTCTATACATACATTGTTATTTGACTTGTTACATGATGTATCATGTAACTTACATCGTTTACTGTCTGTAAATGTAATATTTTTATTTGTATAAGCCCTACGATCGTAGGGCACCAAAAATTGTAAAGACTCATTTGAGTGTTCCCCTCCACGGAAATCTTTAGTAAAAGGCGAAAGATTTATGCGTTTTGAAGGGAAACCAGAGATACTCGGCATTAAACATGGGCAAACTATTATACGTTTATAGCGAGCACAACGATACCTTGAACTTTTCTGGGGCAGCGACATCTAGTGTGAATTTTGAAAAACACAAAAAACATTATTATTTTATAGATAACTATCTACATTATAACTATCTTCAAATATTGTTTAGATAAGATAAGATAAGATAAGTTTATTAATTGCAAAATTGTATGTACATAGGGTCTTAAAAATATAAAAGTCCAATTACAATCTGCCATCAATGGCGCGCAATTTTACAATAGTGTCAGTTACACATTTAGTTACTATTAACATAGGTACTAAAAAATAAAAAAATAATTTAAAATATGATGTCAGAGAAAACCTAAAATAGTCTTATTTAAGTGCATGTTAATATTAACTTAATAATAAATTACTTACATTGATGAAATTAATTACTTAATCAAATCTCGAAATTAAGCCTTAATATGTCGTACGAAGTCATCCACTGCATAAATTTTTTTTTCTTGCAACCATTTTTTTAATTTATGACAGAATTGTTTAAATGGAAGCATTTTAATCTCCATCGGCAATGTGTTAAAAAAAATTATGCACATAGAGTAACAAATTTTTGTGTTTTTATTTGTAATAGTAATTGCTTTCGGATGAAACTATTTTAAACCTTTTTATTGTAACGTTGTGTTAAATAAAATAATGTTTCTTTAAATTATCAGGGTTTATTTTAATATTTCCACTCGGATTAACTTAGTAATTAATATTAATACAATGAGCTAGTGTGCACGGCTCTGGCCAAGTCTTACAAGTGAAAGTCTATCAATTGACGTTGACACATGACAGGTGACACCTACGTACGACATTGACAATAATTGGTCACTTGTCTATGAGTTGTCTCTGCTACATCATCCCCTTTTATTTTTTAAAAAAAATATCTACATAATCATCCAGTTACAATTTTGAAAAATTACTTACATATATCATCCCCTTTTAATTTTACATAACTAATCATCCCCTTTTAAATTTACAATTTACATAATTATTACTTAATTAATTTTATAATATTATTGTGCCACACTTCTTAAATTTACTACAATTATTGACTCTTAAACTACCCATTCAACCAGCGATGGACAGCCTGTCTGATTGAAACACAAAGTCTACGCCGCCGGTCGAATATGAAACGAGGTTCTAGTATATTGTACATTATTTTTGTCTATTATTACATATGCTCTATATCCATTATATCTAACAATTTCGCCTTCTGACCAAATATTCTTACTTGGCTCTTTTTTGAACCAAACTTTTTGCCCTACAGTAAACCTACTTTTAAATCGACTTGTCTTATTATAATTTTTTATATTTCTAGTTTGTACATTATTAAACTGTTGAGTTACATTCTGATTTAACTTAGGTGTTAGGTATTGTGAGCTAACAATCAACTTAGTTTTTAAATTTCTATTCATTAGTAGCTGACTGGGGGAAAAATTTGTACCAGAAACGGGAGAAGCCCGATATTGTAATAATGCTAGCCTTACATCAGTTCTATCTTCGTGGCATTTTGTTAGCATTTTCTTCGCAATTTGTACCCCTCGTTCAGCCATACCATTCGCTTGGGCATATCTTGGACTAGTATAAGTAAATTTAAATCCCCAATTATGTGCAAACTCTTTACATTCCCTCGAATCAAATGGAACATGGTCAGATATTATTTCTGCAGGTATTCCATGAGTACTAAAAATATCTTTTAATGTATTAATTACACTTGTAGCAGTTTTACTGGATATGTATTTTATCTCTAACCATTTAGAATAATAGTCATATACTACTAAATAACTTTTCCTTCTAAAGTCCATGATATCTATAGACATCATGACATCATCTTAGACATACATCCTACACTAAAATGATTTAATTTTCCACATTTTAAACAAGTTTTTCCAAAGGCTGGACACTGCCTAGGACCATGTACCTTATTACACTTTTTACACTGATAATTGTTTTTATTCAAGTTATTTTTATAATTATTTTGACAATTTTTCTTAGTATTACTATTATTATGGGGCCTACTATACTTAGCTTTGCTATTGTTGCTCGCCGGGGTAGTCAGCTGCCGGGTTGTGCTTGCTGCTGCCACCGCTTTCACCTCCGAGCTGTGTAGCACCATAAGTTGCTGACTGGACAGCTCCGCTGATCGACATATGTCCAGTGCCTTGTCCAGTGTGAGGTCCTTAATTTCTAATAATTTTTGTTGCACTCGTGTCTGTTTCACGCCGATGACGAGTCTGTCCCGTAACATCCTGTCCTTTTGTTGACCAAAGTTACAGCTGTCTGCCAGTTTTCTTAAGTCTGAGTAAAATGTGTCAAAATTTTCTCCGTCTTGTTGTACTCTTCTATTAAAATTGTAACTTGCCATTACTTCATTACTTTTCGGCTTGAAATATTCGTCGAATAACTTGATAACTTCCTCTAATTTCGGTTTATCTTCTTTTTTTAATACGTTGAGGTATAGTTCCAGGGCTGAAGATCCAATGCAATTTAATAATAATGCTGCTTTTCTTGGTTCAGACAACTTCTCAAAACCCGCCGCCAGCATAAATATCTTAAACGAATCCTTGAATTTTTGCCACTGCTGCCAGCACGTATCCAAATCTTCCAGATCTATTCCTCGCGGCATCTTAAATTCGACACCACACATGTCACCTTGCATCGTAGTCGTTGCCCCGTCAGCCATTGTCTTTGTTCAGTCCAAACTTGTAATCCGTTTTAATCTGATGTTTTGTTCGAAAACGGCTGCGCCATGTAACGTTGTGTTAAATAAAATAATGTTTCTTTAAATTATCAGGGTTTATTTTAATATTTCCACTCGGATTAACTTAGTAATTAATATTAATACAATGAGCTAGTGTGCACGGCTCTGGCCAAGTCTTACAAGTGAAAGTCTATCAATTGACGTTGACACATGACAGGTGACACCTACGTACGACATTGACAATAATTGGTCACTTGTCTATGAGTTGTCTCTGCTACATTTATCTTGTTTTATTCGTTATTTTAGATTACAAATTTTTATAACCGCTTACTTTGCTCAATTCTCAACTTTAATAATTTCAGCGTCACCCACTATATTATATTATTATTGTTTAAGAACCTGACAATCGATTCTGGGAAACCTGCATCAATCATTATTAAAATCGCAATTGTGGTGATTAGCTGAATTTATGGTATTCTTGTTGCAATAATACATTGTAACCAATAGTGAATGAGCATCAACCAATCAGCGATATACAGAGGTGATTGTGACATTGTGGCTGTCATTTTACCGCAATCGGGCCCCTAGTGAACTTCAAAAATACATAAGATTTTTATTAGCATTGAAACCATCAGATTTTCGTTTCAGAAAACTAAATATCCATTTCTCTGATTTCATTTGACCTATTTGTTTTGTAAAAATTGTATTTTTCCCCTCTTCTTTATCCAAAATCATACTGCAGCAGTACCTTCACAAATAAGGAAGCGAGGGGTGAAATAGGGTGGGCCGGTGTGACCGCTCCTCTAAATAATATATTATTATTTGTATGACCCACTTTAAATAGATTTGGGTCAGATTTTATAACCATTACTTCTATCTAGTTCATGCATATTTTATTTTATTTGACCATTTTTTCTCTTTTCTCAATTCTGTGTGACTTTACTTTTTAAATACACTTGTATAAGCTTTGCTTCTAATTCTAAATTAGCCTGTACTATCCCACGTCTGGGCAAAGGCCTCCCTCCGATCCTTCCACCATTTCCTATTCCGTGCCTCTTCAGGCCACGTAAGCGCAAACTTATCAAATTCATCACGCCAACGTCGCCTCGGCCTACCACGCTGGCGTTGATGATTCTGGGGAGTCCAGAACGAAGCAGATTTTGCCCATAAGTCATCTGGCATACGGCACATATGAAATGCCCAATCCAATTTGAGTGAAGCGGCTGCAAGGCCAAAGTCAGCTACTTGCGTTTTGGAAGCTTTGCTTACCTGAAGTTAAATAATATTTTTGTAGTCCGAATAATAGCATTAACCCAACCATTCCGTAAATTCAGAAATTCTAGGGGCGTTATAACAAAGTTCAGTCATAGTTCACTTATTTCTTTTTCAGTTAACAATTTGACCCGAAATCCGGAACTGCGGACCGACCAGTTGACTGAGCAAGCGAAAATTTCCCAACAATTTATTACTAACAATTTTAGAATTTCAACTTTTGTTTCAGTTTCGTTGTAACTGTGTGAGATGACAGTGCGATTTTTTAGAAGACCGTTCCAATTTCAAATTGAACTGTTATTTTGTTTGCACGGTTGCCAGTTTTTTTTTAACAAATTGAAACGTTGTATTATTTTGTCGTTCTTCCGTAAATAGAGGATTTTCGACTATTGCAATTATTGGGACGACTATTGGTTGATACATCTTTATCATAATTTTCTAGCGTCGTTTCAACGTAATTATATGATGTCATATTTAATCACTCTATAATTATTTTATTCTACAACTAAGTTACCTAGGTACCTACCTACTTCGTGGACATAAGTCTCCGTTAGGGCTTTCCACCCCTGATTTTATTTTTTTGCGGGTAGGCCTTAGATAAAGTACACATAGATTTAATTGCTCTGATTCATAAAATACAAAAGTGTATTTTTAAGTGTTAAGTTACTTATTACAAGTAAGTTATAATTTAATAATATTATAATACTTATATTTAAGTAAGGAAGTATAAACAATTAACTATTATCAATATAAGTAAAAAAAATGGCTAGAGGTCTGAAAGTAACATCGCGCGAACAGCAGCCTTATCGATTTGGTCGTATTTGCTTCTACGGTACCAAAAAAATTTATATTTTCATATTGAATATTGACAGAGATGAGAGAGGAAGCCATTTTGGAACATTTATTTTTATTCGATTGATATATTAATCTATCTACTATAGGTACCGGAAATTTCTATAGAAGGTGATAAATATACAATAATCGTTTCAATAACTCAAAATACATTCAAGCAGCCGTATCGACGATCAATTGAGGAAACAAGTACTGGAACCCATACAGAAGTAATAATTGAAGATGCAAGCGAATTTACAACTTATCTACTGAGTCACAAAATATATTTTGGCATAACCAGTTTATGCTGGAAATGGCAAAGAGGGAATCATTGATTACTGCAACAAAAATGAAATCTTAATGCTTGTATCATAGAGTTTATATTAGCATGAAAGATGTTATCGTGTTTAGGTGTGATGGTTGGACAGGTAATCGAATCGCAAGACGCTTCCGATACAAAGGGCTTTGTAAATGTTTTTTGAAAATGTTTAACCGAAAAGCAAGCTCTTGACAGTAGAGATAATAATAGGACTGCTATGGTAATTTCAGGGTACCAGGTGTAACAAGGAAAGATTAAATCTCGTATACCTAATGTAAAACAAAGTCGCTTCCCACCGTCTGTCCCTACTCAACGGATTTTAATGCTGTTTTCATAAATGGATAGAGCGATTCAAGAGGAAGGTTTATATATTACCTACGTTTACTTAGTTTAATATTGTTTTGTGTTATAATTCGCTGGCTTGCGAGAATAGTGACAGAACTCAAAATTATTGATTTTAGAGAATGGCGTTTAAGTTTAAAGTTTTTTTATAAATATTTTATTACATACCGCAATACGTTAATGATTTATTGAGTGTTTGATTTTACTGGTCAAAGGCAAATTTATCGTGGTATCAAAACACTTAAAAATATTTTAGAACTTTTATTGAAATAATAAAAAAAACTGTCATCTAAAGGGAGCTTCAGACATATACCTGGTTATTCTCGAGACCACAAATTATTTAAAAAAAATTTGTGAAAAAGCCAGTATAAATTAAGATTTCGGTGGCTTACGAGAACAGTGACGTAACTCAAAGTTCTGTCAAATTTAGTTAAGTATACCAAACGATCAGAAATATTTGATATTTTATCGTGAACGGACACGCAACGCCGATTTCGCGCCAACAACGGTCGTTAAAAAAAAGTGTCCTTATTCATTTGAAACAAAATACTCTAGCTCGAATTACGAATACAGACTCATCTAATGACATGCACGGTCGATTCCAATAATAATTTTTCAAAAATAATGACATAATTTAGAGATTAATCGTTGTTTTTGATAAAGGCAAGTAAATACTTTTTATGGTCTTTTTATTTACGCCTGTATTCGTGAATAAATATGGGCAATTGCTTATGATATCGCTGATTTTATTAAGCTTTAGCTAAATACTTGAAGACCCAAAGAACCTTAATCCGCTATCAACGGGATTATTTTGAAATGGCCGCCGACTAATAATATTGTATCTTTTAATTCTTGAACGTGCAATAGCTGGCGTGAAGGAGATTTAGTCCGAAGAGCACTCAGTTCATGGATTGTATTATTATAGGCAATACTTAAGTATAATCTTATCATTAATACACACATCAACTGCCAAATATTATCGAAATAATAAAAAGTGATTTTGTAATTGTAGTTAGGTAGGTAGGTATAGACAAAAAGCAAAAAAATACACTTTATCTATATATATAAAAGGAAAAGGTGACTGACTGACTGACTGACTGATCTATCAACGCACAGCTCAAACTACTGGACGGATCACGCTGAAATTCGGCATGCAGATAGCTATTATAACGTAGGCGTCCGCTAAGAAAGGATTTTTCAAAATTCAACCCTAAAGGGGTAAAATAGGGGTTTGAAGTTTGTATGAAAGTCTGTCAGTTTTGAAGTGTCTATAAAGAAGTTTTGTACTTAGTTAATATTTTTGCAATTAGCAGTATGACATATTTTATTAAGTTCATGTTAAAATCTCATAGTTAAAGATCAAACCTAAGGGTGTAAAATAGGGGTTTAAAATTTGTGTAGTCCACGCGGACGAAGTCGCGGGCATAAGCTAGTACCTACTAAATTCTGCTATTAGTGACAGATTATAATAAAATTGATCATTAATCCGTACGATTTCATTATAAATTTATTTAATGCTCTGAATGCTTTTACAGACATTACTGAAATGCCTAACAGGCCATTGAATAAAAATACTTATAGTGACAGTTACTAAAGCGTAAACTAGATGGCGCTGGTCTGTAAATGTGCAAGGTATCGTTATGCCTACAAAATATATATAATTGTTTGCCCATAACAATGTAATGACACTCTGGTTTCCCTTCAAAACGCATAAATCTTTCGCCTTTTACTAAAGATTTCCGTGGAGGGGAACACTTAAATGAGTCTTTACAATTTTTGATGCTCTACGATCGTAGGGCTTATAAATTAAAATAACAGGCGGTGCGAGCGGCGACTTTGGAGTTTGGACTCCGAAGTCGCAGGCGGCGCAGCTCGCTTCGGACTTCCTTAAATTAACCTATATGGCATATGCTGCCTATATGTCACACTTTAATTAATAATGACGTCATTTACTTACTTTACATTTAATAATATTTTTAAGTTTATCAGCTATACTAGAGTGAAGAGTCTCAAGTCTCTTGAGACTATGGTTAAAATTAGAATATAACCCTAGTATAATTAGTGGAGTCGTCGTGGCTAATTCCGTTGTACACAATTTCTAAACTAAACTAAAATGGCACGTCTAAATCTATTGCTATCCCTCTCATAATTTAGCTTGCGGAAAAGGATAGCACTAGATTTAGACCTATTAATTTAGTTTAGTTTTTACTTGCTTTAACGGTGAAAGAAAACATCGTGAGAAAACCTGCATGCCTGAGAGTTCTCCATATTCGCAAAAGCATGTGAAGTCTGCCAATCCGCAGTGGGCCAGCGTCGCAGACTATAGCTCTGAGAGGAGACCCGTGTTCAGTAGTGGGCCGGTAATGGATTGATCATGATGATGATGATGAAAGGCTTTTATGACGTGAAAGCAAACGTTACTGGCTGATAAAGCCAATTAACAGGTATGCAAATTAGAAACATAAATCACGGAAAGCCCATTCTAAAATAAAAACACTGTTATAATAAAGAGATCGCATACAGCTGAAAGGGGTGTATTTTTTTTCATTCATAATCTTCTTTTTTTATATGTAAAATTCAAAGTCCTGACTGACTGACTTACTTATATATCAACGCACAGTCTAAACCGCTGGTCTAGAGTCAATTTTGAAGGTGTGTTCTTTGTAAAGAGCAGGTATCAACAAAGAAAGGATTTTTTGAAATTCCACCCCTAAGAGGGTTTGATAGTCCGTTATTTTTGATGTTACATCGATGAAAATTGGTATTTAAAGATTCCATTAAAAATAAAAAAAGTACTTACGCGTTTCACGATTTTTGAAAATTCTACTACCTAGGGGGTTAGATAAGAGATGAAAGTTTGTATGAAAGTTCGCCATTTTTCAAGTAATTTGCATGAAAGATCTATGTTGGTGCACTGAGTGGTTGGAGTGCGTCTGCCTAGAACACATCTATTTTTGCCACTTGCGCTTCTTGGTCACACGCAGTATGCGATCACTTTAGCTGTAATGACCGTGTTAGGTACTCAGTTAGTACCTGCAAAATACTAGGTCATAATATAAAATTATTATCGTTCGTCAAACATATAACCGTCAACAAGTAATTTTTAATTTATATTTATAAGGCATTTTTCATACTGGACGTGTGACTTATTATTGCGTTTATGCTAAAGCTTCCTATTTTAAATTGTAAATTTTGTAAAAATGTAGTTTTATGCAGATGCACATTACTTATTCTGAGGACTTTACATTAGTGAGTCACGAAAAATTCGCAGAGAAAATTATCGTTTGTAATATATACCATCCTTCCTCACCACTTAGCTGGCAAATTTAAATTTCTGTAATAAAAACATCCTGGAGAAGGACATATATGTACTACTTTTATCCCGGAAAATTAAAGAGTTCCCACGCGGTTATCAACTAATCAATAAAAAATAATTAATTATATTTATTATTATGTCGTAATAATAGAGTTAGTAGGTCGATTTTGTATAACATCAATCATTATTACAATCTCAATTGTTCTGATTGGCTGAATTTGTGCGATTCTTGTTGCAACAATGCATTGTAGCCAATAGTGAGCGAGCGTCAACCAATCAGAGGTGATTGCGATCGTGACATTGTAGGTGTCCATTCTACCGTAATCGAGCAGCATGTTCCTAAATTCCGTTGCAAG
Source organism: Maniola hyperantus (assembly GCF_902806685.2). Lineage (NCBI taxonomy): Eukaryota > Metazoa > Arthropoda > Insecta > Lepidoptera > Nymphalidae > Maniola > Maniola hyperantus. The sequence continues at coordinate 4,330,174 of NC_048560.1, forward strand.
TGAAAATTGATAACTGTGCCCGTAGTACAAGATTTTACGTCTCACCAAACTAAACCAAATTCGAGAGTCGAAATACTTCCGCGTTACAATAAACTGGATCTTAAATGCCTTGTTTTAAAGCTCGAGTTTGTCTACACTTCTACAACCAGCGCTCCAAGCGGAAACATTGCGAAATTAAAATCAGTGGCATTGAATATTTGACTTCAATTCAAGGCTGTTTAGGTCCATTTTACTGTAACGCGGAAGTATTTCGACTCTCGAATTTGGTTTGGTTTGGTGAGACGTAAAATCTTGTACTACAGGTACTGTGCCTAGTCTGTAACCATACAGCCGCGCCTTTACAAATTTTTACGAGTTAATAGCCACAGTGTAGGTAGCGTGTCCAATATCATTATTATTAAGTGCCGCGTCAACCACAGATTTCCGACCACCCACGATTTTTAAATTATTTATCGGGCAAAGGCATTATTTTTCGATCGAAATTAAATTAACGTGAACTTTATGCTGTACTACAGTATTTGATGGAGCTCTACGTTGAGTGAAAAAAAAAACACTTTCCTTTAAAAATTAAAATTTTAAACGTTTTCCTGTTGATGCCATAAAATGGTTGTTTTTAGGGTTCCGTACCTCAAAAGGAAAAGCGGAACCCTTATAGGATCACTTTGTTGTCTGTCTGTCTGTCTGTCTGTCTGTCTGTCTGTCTGTCTGTCTGTCTGTCTGTCTGTCTGTCCGTCTGTCTGTCAAGAAACCTACAGGGTACTTCCCGTTGACCTAGAACCATGAAATTTGGCAGGTAGGTAGATCTTATAGCTGACATTTGGGGAAAAATCTGAAAATCGTGAATTTAGGGTTAGATCACACAAAAAAAATTAAATTGTGGCCATGAACTAATAATTAGTATTTTCAACTTTCGAAGTGAGTGACTATATCAAGTGGGGTATCATATGAAAGGTCTTCACCTGTACATTCTAAAACAGATTTTTATTTATTTTTATGCATCATAGTTTTTGAATTATCGTGCAAAATGTCGAAAAAATACGACTGTAGTACGGAACCCTCATTGCGCGAGCCTGACTCGCACTTGGCCGGTTTTTTTTAGTTTAGAAACCATCTACTGGGTAGGTATCGTTTATTACCCGAGATACTACCAATCTTACTACCAGTAGTAGCCCTAATGTAGTCAAATTTTCCTATGATTTTACTTCAAAATAGCCTAACATCTGTCATATTGTCTATTCAGGATCAAACCGAGAGTTCCCTCACTCTAGTTCACTCTGACGCTACGCTCCGCTTTTCCACTGGTAATTTCTATTTGGCTAATATCTTCTGTCAAATTAACAAAAGTTTTGGCACTCGCTTCTCTTAATTCAATTAAGGACTTTGGTATATATTTTCTTAAGATGATTTTAAGTAAAATTATGTACTTCTATTGTACACAATCCATTTATATATATTATGTAATAATAAGTATCTTTATTTCAGATATTAGGTACATCTATTTTGTTAGTAATTAAATTAATTGTTAATGACTATGTCAGTAAGTAGGCTGTTTTATGAACCGATTTATTTGTTACTAGCTTATGCTCGCTACTTCGTCCGCGTGGACCACACTAATTTTAAACCTCTATTTCATCCCCTTAGGAGTTGAATTTTCCAAAATCCTTTCTTAGCGGATGCCTACGTCATAATAGCTATCTGCATGCCAAATTTCAGACCGATCCGTCCAGTAGTTTAAGCTGTGCGTTGATAGATCAGTCAGTCAGTCAGTCACCTTTTCCTTTTATATATTTAGATTTTATATACTAGCTGCCCCGGCGAACTTCGTTCCGCCTAACAGTCGATTCTTTTTTAGGAATTTTTAAATTTTTCTTTCCGTAAGAACCATCCTCGTACTTCAAGGAATATTATAAAAAATTAATTAGCGAAATCGGTTCAGCTGTTCTCGAGAAAAAGCTGTTCAGCAACACATTCAGCTATTCATTTTTATACATAGAGATATATTAAATAATTAAATAAATAATTTATTGTTTCACCAAAATTACAACCAAAATTAGGTTAAGCCACCGATGCCTAAAATAAGTTGTACACTCGTGTTATATTATTATGTATATAAAAACCCCAAAAATATTAAGAGCGTCGTTCTCTCTATATGTATTTAACTCAGTATGTATTGTGAATGTTTTTCTAGCAATCCTCTTTGACACAGCTGACAAGCAGATTACATGATATAAGAGGATTATGTTGCATTTATCATATTGTGAATGTACTCGTATACCCACAATCCACAACTACAAAAAAACTGGCCAAGTGCGAGTCAGGCTCGCGCACTGAGGGTTCCGTACTACAGTCGTATTTTTTCGACATTTTGCCCGATAATTCAAAAACTATGATGCATTAAAATAAATAAAAATCTGTTTTAGAATGCACAAGTGAAGCCCCTTCATATGATACCCCACTTGATATAGTTATCTTACTTCGAAAATTGAAAATACTAATATTAGTTTATGACCACAATTTAATATTTTTTGTGTGATATAACCACAAATTCACGGTTTTCAGATTTTCCCCCGAATGTCAGACATAAGACCTACCTACCTACCAAATTTCATGATTCTAGGTCAACGGGAAGTAGCCTGTAGGTTTTTGACAGACAGACAGACAGACAGACATACAGACAACAAAGTGATCCTAAAAGGATTCCGTTTTTCCTTTTGAGGTACGGAACCCTAAAAAGTAGATAAATACCTACCTAATTGTCTTTTTTTAGGGTTCCGTATATTCAGAGAAAAGGGAACCCTTAGGGGATGATTTATGCCAGCACGTGGCGGGCACGAGCCGTGTCACGTACGAGGCGCGTACGAGACAAGGATTCAAAACAACACGAACATCTAATCTAAACTATTTTAACCACAATGTATTTCCGTATTGAACAGCTAGGCTGATTCTTTGCAATAACAAAAAACCCTTATGTAGCTAGAAGAGGTAATCTCTAATACGTTGAATTATCACGACCATAATCTTATACAGAGCTCAGAATTTGTATAATATAATAGTATGTGAGTTATTATACATAATACATGTATATTTCGAGCTCGCAGTCCCCTTTGACATGGATGACAGGCGGCTTAGCCGGCAAGGGAAGGATTATGCTATATTTATCAACATTACCCTCATTATGAACGTGGTGTGTGTATGTTTGTGTGTGCATATTATTAAGGTAAACATGATTCGTCTTAAAGGCTTTAGTACCTATATTCGCTTACAGAGAGTTTGCAATTCTCAATCATCATCATGATCAACCCATTACCGGCTCACTACAGAGCACGGGTCTCCTCTCATAGTGAGAAGGGTTTTGGCCATAGTGTAGCACGCAGGCCATGTGCGGATTGGTAGACTTCACACACCTTTGAGAACATTATGGAGAACTCTCAGGCATGCAGGTTTCTTCAAGATGTTTTCCTTCACCGTTAAAGCAAGTGATATTTAATTATTTAAAACGCAAATAACTCCGAAAAGTTAGAGGTGCGTGCCCGGGATCGAACCCCCGACCTCCGATCAGAAGGCGGACGTCCTACCGACTAGGCTATCACAGCTTATTACTATTCTCAATACCAAGATTATATTCTCATAAGCTAAGATATGGAACGTCCTTCCAGCATCAGTTTTCCCCTCAAATTATAATATGGGTACCTTCAAGTCAAGAATATTTAGGCATCTTCTAGGCAAGCGCGCTCCATCTTAGTCTGCATCATAACTTGCCACCAAGTCTGACTTCAGCCAAGCGCTAGTCTATAAATTAAAAAAAAAACTACGCCAGAAAAGTAAGTAGTATCCCAAGCAATCTCCTACCATTACGTGATTAATGGCAAGGGTAACGAACCTCAGCAATGAGCAATACGGCGCTCAAAAAGATCTGCACTAGAGAAGTAAACAAATGCTTTGTTTTTGTAGTCAAAACAGGTAGTTAAGTAGATTCATAAAAACTACATATTTAACTGACTACAAAGCATTATATTATTATTGTAGATTGCAGAGTATAACAAGCTTCAACAAAAGCGGCTCCCAAACTGTGTGAGACTAAGTTCAGTTGTTCAAAGTATTGTTTAACTTGCGTTCCACTAGATAACTTAACTATCTAATAATGAGGTAGCAGATGTTGTCTACTGGTATAATAATTATAGAGCTAGTTCAGTTTTTTAAAATCTAAATATATAAAATGAAAAGGTGACTGACTGACTGACTGACTGACTGACTGACTAATCTATCAACGTACAGCTCAAACTACTGGACGGATCGGGCTGAAATTTGGAATGCAGGTAGCTATTGTGACGTAGGCATCCGCTAAGAAAGGATTTTTGAAAATTCAACCCCTAAGGGGGTGAAATAGCGGTTTGAAATTTGTGTAGTCCACGCGGACGAAGTCGCGAGCATAAGCTAGTTTAAGTATAAACTAGCGCTTGGCTGATAATATCCAACCTGCTGGCAAGTGATGATGCAGCTGAGGAGTGTGCTTGCCTAGAATACCCCTTCCAGGTTAGCCCGATACCATCTTAGACTTCTATCACTTACCACCAGGTGAATGCAGTCAAGGGCTCACTTGTATCTGCACTATTACTAACATCTGAAAATGACTGTAAAACCTAGTTAAAATCTCGTTCCCTTGATCATATTGTATGCGGAAACTAGTAAACCAGCGGCTCCCAAACTATGCGAAACTAAGTTTAGCTGTTGTTCAAACTATTGATTAACTTGCGTTTAGGGTTCATGATTTCTCGAGCTTATCAATTTCTCGGGTCTCGAGAATTCTCGAGGCTAATTTCTCGGGTCTTCTCGGGTTGTCGAGAAATTTACATTTACGTACGGATTTGCATATTCTTCGGTTCCAATAATGCGATTAATCAACAAATTCAGTGGTTTCCTCTCAAATAAAAGTACCAAAATAATTATAAGACTTTTATTGACAGTCCTCAACATAATTAGCTTCTTTTTCTTAAAGAAAACTAAAAAAATAAGCTATTCTGACATTTGTGACTTATACATATATACAATTACAGCACAAGCACAGCATTAAAAAGAAAAAAAATCAACTTAAAACTTCTAGCTTCTTTCTTTTAAACAAAACAAACAATAAACAAAAATTTCAACATGAAAACGTTAACCTTATCCTAACTTATAATTAAATTACAATCACAGCACCATTTTTGGCATGTTAGGTAATTAGAAAAAAAATATCAAATGAAATTTTTGCATTTAAAACAAACGGCAAACGCAAATCGTTTTATTTTATAATTTCATAGACTCAAATATGATTTCTCGAGTTTTCTCGAGCTTGATTTCCCGGGAACAAAGCCCAACGATTTGCCCTACTTGCGTTCCTCTATATACTTTAACTAAGTACCTAATATCGAGGTAGCTGCTGTTGTCTACTATCTAGAGTCCGTACCAGGGGTGTTACGGATATTCGCATCCGTTTCCGCAAATGCGGAACATCCGTATTTATTCAGACACCCGCATCAATTATTGCGGAGCTTTTACGGATACGGCTTCATATTTGCAACAAGTAACGGCCTGCAAAGAAAGTGGGTAGGGCCAGTGTGGCGCGTACAGCGCGCGTGTTTGCTAGTTGATATCTTCGTTGGCTCACTGACCAATAAAAAAGTGTACAATGGTAGCCAACAGGGGTGTTACGGATATTCGTATCCGCATCCGCAAATGCGGAACATTCTCATTAAATCAGACATCCACATCCCCGGATGTAAACTTATAATAATCCGCGTCCGCATCCGTGGATGTCAATATATTAGCATCCGCAACAACCCTGGTCCGTACAAAATGAGAACTCACTCGCCGTTTTAGCTCTATGTGTCAACAGCTGTCATTTCAAAAGTGCGTACCTTTGTAATCTTCTTCTTCTTCTTCTTCTCGATGATATTATAAAAATGAATCACTAAATGTGTTGGTCATCGCAAATCTCGAGAACCGCTGAACCGATTTCGCTAATTCTTTTTTTATAATATTCCTTGAAGTACGAGGATGGTTCTTACGGAGAGAAAAATTTAAAAAATTTGAATCGACTATTAGGCGAAACGAAGTTCGCCAGGGCAGCTAGTAAGGACTAAAATCCTTTATAAACGGAGTTAAGGATCGACGTATCGACGTAATGTTTTAACCTGGATAATATATTATTAGCTACCTAGTACCTACTTAGGTAGTTGAAGAGCTGGAGAGTGACATACGCCGCTTCATGTTCAATCCACGCGTACAAAGTCACGGGTTTCAGCTAGTACTTTATAAAGCAGAGTAGTTCCGTGCCGCATTTTCCGACATGCACTAAATTATGCGGTGTCACGTTACATTAGTCAAGAGTCACAGTTATTTACCGACGACAAACGACGCCGTTGTTTAGCGCTGGGGGAAAATTTAAGAGAGGTCAAATGAATAAAGCATTTACGTACCTACTAGTTTATTTCATTATTCCTAACTAGCTTATGCCCGTGACTTCGTCCGCGTGGACTACACAAATTTCGAACCACTATTTCACCCCCTTAGGGGTTGAATTTTCAAAAATCCTTTCTTAGCGGATGTCTACGTCATAATAGCTATCTGCATGTCAAATTTCAGCCCGATCCGTCCAGTAGTTTGAGCTGTGCGTTAATGGATCAGTCAGTCAGTCAGTTCGTTTATATATTTACTAGCTTATTCTCGCGACTTCGTCCGCGTGGACTACACAAACTTCGAACCACTATTTTACCCCCTTAGGGGTTGCAATTTCAAAAATCGTTTCTTAGCGGATGTCTACGTCATAATAGCTATCTGTATGCCAAATTTCAGCCCGATCCGTCCAGTAGTTTGAGCTGTGCGTTGATAGATCAGTCAGTCAGTCAGTTCGTTTTATATATTTACTAGCTTATGCTCGCGACTTCATCCGCGTGGACTACATAAATTTCAAACCCCTATTTCAACCCCTTAGGGTTTGACTTTTCAAAAATCCTTTCTTAGCGGATGCCTACGTTATAATAGCTATCTGCATGCCAAATTTCAGCCCGATCCGTCCAGTAGTTTGAGCTGTGCGTTGATAGATCAGTCAGTCAGTCAGTCAGTCAGTCACCTTTTCCTTTTATATATTTATATTTATATAGAAGCTTAGATGACGCCCGCAACTTAGTCCGCGTGGATCTAGTTTTTTTTTTTGTTGAAGCAATGTCGCGGTTATTAATTTACAGGCAACAAAAATCCCCGGAATTAGATGATGCAATGGTGATAATTTATTAGGTACGTAAACTTAAAACTAAAGCTCCAAATGGGCCCTGGTCTGAGAAGAGCCCAAATAAAACCGGCCATGTGCGAGTCAGACTCGCGCACCGAGGTTTCCGTATTTTTTAGACATTTTGTACGATAAATCAAAAACTATTTAGCATAAAATAAATCAAAATCTGTTTTAGAATGTACAGGTAAAGCCCTTTCATTTATGATACCCCACTTAGTATAGTTATCTTACTTTAACAGTTGAAAATACTAGTTTTATTTGTTCATGAACACATTTTAATTTTTTTTTCCTGATGTAACCACAAATTCACGGTTTTCTGATAAGTAGAAGAAGTACCCTCTAGGTTTCTTGACAGAGAGACAGACAACGAAGTGATCCTATAAGGGTTTCGTTTTTCCTTTTGAGGAACGAAACCCTAAAAAACTCAGCCGGGACCTTTTTGTAGTTAAATCCCTGGACTTAATCTACAAATATACACAATACCAGCCGGCCGAAAATAAAACGAGCCTAAAAAATTCATTCCGCCAAATACGAAACGTCGCGCATTCTATTTCGGCGAGCGTCAAAATTCATTTTATTTCCCCCCGACAGCGAACGGGGATTAAAATGAAATTTGTTAAGGAATACCTACTCGTTTGTCTCTATAAGTACCAAGAAGATGGCTCAACCTACGACAGCTACAGTGAGATTTACCTCAAAATGGTTGCCAATAGAGTATCTTGATATTGGCAACCAATTAAAAACGATGAACCAAAAGCTTAATTTGCTATAATCCGCTGAAACATGTCGAATCTGTATGTTGCAACATGAAACATGCGACATGCACCGGCCACCCTCCCACTGCTTAACATGCAGGAAAAAGCAGCCACCAGGCAAACAGATACATCTCCTGAGTATGCTCCGGTGTCGGGGCGAAACGTGCGTCGAGTGTGTTTTGGGATTTGTGTGGTGTTGTGTGGTGGTGGTGCGTATTGCTTGCTTGGTGGCTGGCTTTTCCTGCATGTTTAGCAGTAGGAGGGCGGGCGGTGCGTGTCGCGTACTGTATGTTGCACCATACAGATTAGACCTGTTTCAGCGAAGCAAATTAAGCTTTTGGTTCATTCTATGTCATTGATTTCTGCAAAATAACGCCTGCTTCTATACAACAACCAACAGACAACGAAGTTTTTCCTTTTGAGTTATGGAACCCTAAAACACACATACCCACACGCACACATGCACACACACAGATACATAGAGAGAGAGAGAAATTTTCCTTCTGATTTTCTCCTATCCTCCTGAATCTCTACCTAAGGCCGGTTCCTGGCTACAGAACAATCGCGTCAGTCTCTGGTTTTCCCCACTTGAGTTTCCCCTTAACACTCGTTATTCATTTTATCTCCACTCCAATTTTCCCCTAATAACTGTGAACATTCCAAACGAGTGCATGCCAGAAAATGTGAAATGGAAATGACACTACACTGGAAATAAAATGTCTTTGCCGGAAAATTGAGTGGCATTCCAATAAAAATTGAACATTTCATACTATGAATATGATTCAACTTCTATGATTTATTTAGTGACACGATGGTATTATGACAGAAATCTTCACGCAAACGCCAACAACAATTGTACAAATTTACAAAGTTGTTCTAAGTGTGTGTGTATGTTTGTTACTCTTTGACGCAAAACGTACTAGGTGGATTTGGCTGAAATTTGGAATGGAGATAAATGATACCCTGGGTTAACACATAGGTTACTTTTCATCCCGGAAAATAAAAGTGTTCCCACGGGATTTTTGTAAATCTATATCCACGCGAACGAAGTCGCGGGCATTAGCTAGTGCAATCATTATAATATTTCTCATTTCTGAGGGTCATAACTTCCGTTCTCAGCAGAGTTTCGTGGGAGGCTTCGATTCTTCGAATCCTAAACCTCCCACTTATACTATTAGGACCACAGTGCTTAACACTGTGCCTATGGTTATACAAATTCATGCTAGCCGAACTGCAATAGAGACTAGATACTGCAATTATGTTCTAACATGTACCAAATATGTACCGCTTCCCACATATTGTATCAAATATGTACCATTTCCGTTCAATGTACCAAGCTATTTGTGCGATGTTGTTGTTTGGTCAACATATCCTCTTGTGGTTTGGGATATGACAAATTATCATAACTGCATCTGCTTTGTTCGTAGGTAGCTACTAGAAATGGGTATTGTTGCTACTTTTAAATGATTTTCATTTGGTGAAATTATTTTTCTGTAGGTACAGTGATTTTTCACAGAAATTGATTTTTCAATTTTCGCACTTACAATCATCTGCTACGAGATTTAATTTAATTTAACTAAGAATTTATGATCAAGATCAATAGCGATGATATTTTTCATAAATGGTTATGTTTTTTCTCCTTTCTAACGTGTAGTGATGCGAGTGTTCTCGCTCGCACGCTCTTAAGCATCTTAGCTCGGGTTAGTGACGATGATGAAATTTAAAAAATAAAGCGGGATTAACTGTAATAATTTTCACGTGGTTAGTGTATGGCAAAAAATATAAAAAACTAGCTCTGGGGCCACCACTTCTGCAGTTTTCATTGCGATGGGTACTAACCATAATTATAGTCGTCAATCAATCAGCCTGTTTGCTGTCCACTGCTGGACACAGGCCTTCCCAAGAGCACGCCACCACACACGATCCTCCGCCTTCCTCATCCACCCACTTCCCGGTACCTTCTTAAGGTCGTCAGTCCAGTGGATTGGAGTTCGTCCCACACTTGCTGATACGTTTAAGAATACAACTACCTAGGACCAGTAATAATTATAGTCTTACATAGATAAATTAGTTCCACTAATTTTTCGGAATATGGCAATTTTTTATATATTCCTGGTCAGGCTTTAACACAAATGAAAAGGCTTTTCACTATATTTTTCGCATGCTACCTGTGAAATTATCTATCTGTAGTACCTACGTACCAACCAAATTCGTAGAGCGTAGAATTGAACTTCCGCTATAACCAGTATTCCAGGAATTCAGCTCGAAACGTAGTTGGATGGTACTAATTTTCCGGATACTCATTTTGAATGGAAACCCACATGGTTTCCTTTTAAAATGAATGTACGAACAAAGCTTAGTGATAAAAAGATTCTATGAAATTCCTCCCTCTGTACGTTGTATTCCTGATTGCTGAGAGTCGTGACCCTTTCTATCTATCTAAATATATAAAAGGAAAAGGTGATTGACTGATCTATCAACGCACGACCTATGAGGTAGGCATCCGCTAAAGGATTTTTGAAAAGTCAACCTCTAAGGGAGTAAAAAATAAGGGAGTAGGTATATATTGCTACCTGTCAAATTTCATGTTTCTAGGTCAACGGGAAGTAGGTACCCTAGTTTTGATTCCCTTGACGAGTCTTGACTCTTGATAGACACGATATACAGACAAAAAAGTGATCCTATAAAGGTTCCTTTTTTATTTTGGGGACAGAACCCTAAAATTCCTATCATTTGGTTACCCTATATCAAGAGAAATGCTATGGTTTTCCGCCACACAAATAGAATTGTGCTCAAGCGATCCTATTTCGGTATTCGATAAAAAGGGGATCATGGCACAAAATGGCCGGCGACGCGACAATCAAGGGCAATTTAGCCGGCTTTCCGAACAACTGAAAGGTTTTCGCCTTTCGGTTCTTTACCGAATTTAACTGAATGTTGAATACATTTTTTCACATAGTATTTAATTAACTACATTACTTCGTGAGAGATGGAATAAGTACTTAGGTATATACTTAGCTTTTTATGTTCTCTTGCGGGGTGGTTCGCTAAAGCATTGTAATCAGTACCTACTCACCATACTGCGGCAGGATTTAGGATGAAATTTGGAAATAGTGGGAAGGACCCTAGTTTTTTTTTTTTTAAAGAATATTAGCCATGTCAAATGACTAATACTCCCCTTTCCTCTCCAACTTAAGCGTCAGGCTTGTGTTAGGAGTAGGTACGACAATAGTGCAACGGGCGTGGTTTGAACCGTCGACCTTTCGGTTTTTCAGTCCACTCCTTTACCGGTTGAGCTATTGAGGCTTAAATTTAGAAGGCTTTAATATTAGAAGATTGACTCCTAAACAAGATGTGTGTAGGATCCTTCTATGTCCGATCCTAGATCACCTCCTAGATTGACAAATATTAGATATGCATTCGATAGTGGCAGACCCATGTGTAGGGACCACCCTAGATTTTAAGCCAATACAGCCCCCCCCCCCCCTCCCTATTCATGATTCTAGGTCAACGGGAAGTACTCTTTAGGTTTCTTGACAGACAGACAACAAAGTGATCCCAAGGGTTCCTTTTCTTCCTTTTGCGGTACGGAACTCTAAAAACACGTTTTTTTTTAAAGAATATTAGCCATGTTAAATGACTATAGGAGTAGGTACGACAATAGGGCAACGGGCGGGGTTTGAACCGTCGACCTTTCGGTTTTCAGTCCACTCCTTTACCCGTTGAGCTATTGAGGCTCTAAACGTTATTTTCTTGTTATCATAACTGAATTTTCCTGTGAGCACTGAGCAGTAATAAACTATACTGAAACAACACATTAACTTGTAGGTACCTACTCTTTCAATTCGAAAGCTTTCCTGTACAATATGTTTACCCTACTTCGAATAAATTGAGTTTACCCAGTGTTTCTTTGCGTTATCCTTTCTAATAATAAATAAGGTTGCCGGGAAAAATGTGCCTTTCATTTTATAACTAGCTTTGCACTAAGGCTTTGCCCGCGTCGTGGAGTGTCTCGTAAATAAAGCGGATTTGTTTTTGTAGTTTTCCCATTTTACGTAGCTGAAAAATGTATTTTGTTATCCATACCTACTTACTTAATATTATAAATGCGAAAGTGTGTCTGCTAGCTTTTCATGGCTTAACAGTTTAACCGATTTTGATGAAATTTGGTACAGAGTTAGCTTACATCCCGGGGAAAGACATAGGCTACTTTTTATGCCGGAAAACCTAGCCTCTTCAAACATCAATGCCGGAAAATCAAAGATTCCCACGGGATTTTTAAAAAACCTAAATCTACGCGGGCGAAGTCAAAATCAAAAAGAGGCCAACCTACTCTAAAATTTAGGTGCCACCAGAATCAGTACATCGAATAAATAAAACGTACTTATCTTCTTTTACTGTGCACTTTACTTTAAAGATTCAGTCATATTGTTAGTAATGGAAATGAGCCTACTCTTAGAATTCAATACAAAACAATGTAAAAATACATCTAACAGTGGTTTAAATGTGAAAATATACAGTTAGAATCGACGTCCAGCCCATTATCCTGCTCCCGGGGGGGCACCTTTTTGATATCTTGCCAAAAGGAATCCAATAACTCTTTTTGGCGACTGGGGGACTACGTGTCCCAAGTCCTTCAATGATATTCAAATGATTTATTTGTGGCAGAAAGGACAATGGGGCTGATTCTCTTGTACACAATCTCTAAACTAAACTAAATTAACAGGTCTAAATATAGTGCTATCCTTTTCCGCAAGCAACATTATGAAAGGGATAGCAATGGATTTAGACGTGCCATTTTTGTTTAGTTTAGAGATTGTTTACAACGGAATAAGCCACAATGTAACTAAAGTCATCTTTTAAAATCTAGCTTCATTAATTAACTTAAATTTGATCGACCTCCCTGGTGCAGTGATAATCACTGTGGTCTTATTAGTGGGAGGTCCCGGGTTCGATTCCCGACAGGGGTTTGGAATTTTATAATTTCTCTGGTCTGGTCTGGTGTGAGGTTTCGGCCGTTGCTAGTTACCACCCTACCGGCAAAGCCGTGCTGTCAAGCGATTTAGCGTTCGATGCCGTGTGGAAACCAAAGGGGCATGGGTTTAAAAAAACTGCCATACCCCTTCTAGGTTAGCCCGCTTCCATCTTAGACTACATCATCACTTACCACCAGGTGAGATTGCAGTCAAGGGCAAGCTTGTATATGAATAAAAATTAAAAAAAAAATTGAGACAAAAATTTTCAATTTATTTTCATTTAAAGGTCTTTTAAAGACATGGTTGCGTTTGCGTTAAGACGCAAATTTTAAAAGCTAATAAAAAATCTTGTGCCTGGATAATTTTTAATATCAATGTTTTTAACATTGTGGATACTTCCAATAATATTTTTTTCGTTTTTTATGAAAATAGTAGGTAATTGAAATTGAGTTATATGGTAGAAGCAGGAATTGCTCTATTCTGTTCAGATTGTTTCTAATACCCGCTCTAACGTTTAGTTAAATCTCCTCGATATCCTCATTTTATTGTTAGCTCTTACTGCCTTACAAATAAAGACGCAAACAACATGACGTACCTTTTGTATGTGAAAATGTATCTTACTTTCTTTTGGGTCTTATTACAAAGGGCATACGTGTTAGATTACAGTTACATTTTTCTTAAAATAATATTGCAGCAAGATGCGTTGTAAATAAAAATACGAGCGCCTGTAGGAAAAATACGCGATATTAGAGAAATACAGATATTATGTACGCTTAGCATAAGATTTTACGTCTCAGTACTATCAACGTGAGTGAGACATAAAATCTCGTGCTAAGCGTAATGTATATTATAGAGAACTAGATGATGCCCGGGACTTCGTCCGCGTGGATTCAGGTTTTTAAAATCCCGTTGGAACTCTTTGATTTTCCGGGATAAAAGAAGCCTATGTCCTTCCCCGGGGTGTAAGCTAACATTGAAATCGATTAACTTGTTGGGCAGTGAAAAGCTAGCAGACAGACAGACACACTTTCGCATTTATTGGATCAATACATTTTCGAAGTGGACCTATTTCTAGTTATCAATACCCCAATTATCACTACCCCTATTATAAATACGAAAGTGTGTCTGTCTGTTTGTTTGTTGGTTTGTTGGTGTGTTGGTTTGTCGCAACAGAGCAACGAATTAACGTGATTTTTGGCATTTGGTATAAGTTAAAGACTTGGAGAGTGGCATAGGCTACTTTTTATCCCGAAAAATGAAAGAGTTCCCAAGGGATTTTTAAAACCTAAATAGACACGAACGAAGTTGCGGGCATCAGCTAGTAGGTACTATAAACACATTTAAAAAAAAATAAGAATATTAGCCATGTTAAATGACTAATATTCCCCTTTTCTCTCCAACTAAGCGTCAGGCTTGTGCTAGGAGTAGGTACGACAATAGTGCAACGGGCGGGGTGTGAACCGTCGACCTTTCGGTTTTCAGTCCACTCCTTTACCGGTTGAGCTATTGAGGCTTAAAACTGCATGTTCATCCCGGCTTTCCTTCCCATCTCACCGGGTCTTCCTGGCTTTAATATTCAAAGGCCCGAGCTGGCGAAAAGGCTTTAATAAATAAACAGACGTTGCATTTACAATAAGCGGACCGTGAACATATTTTATCTTCTAACTTAATTTACGTTGACTTATTCTTTGTGTCGGCCTCCCTAATCGGGGGTTCGGGGATTCGATTCCGGGCACGCACCTCTAAGTTTTCGGAGTTAAGTAGATAGGTATGCGCGTTTTAAGCAATTACAAGATAACATTTTTTTTTCATAGATCAATTTTATTTTATCGGGAAAACATAATAAAACTATATGTAACATGTAGCAAAAACTTATCAGTAAAAAAAATTATATTTACCAAAAATATACGCCGTCCAAATCGTCATTTATGGGCATTGTGCCCAAAACACTGGCGCTATTACCTCGCTGTATGGCAAGGCTCAACCGTTGAGCGAAATAAGCACCAGCTCTTGGGTCACCAGACGCGTGGATCAGCTTTTGGGACACGACGTTTATAAAAGCTTTCGTGTCCGATGACCATGGGCCCAGAGTCGCAAACGCAAGCGACGCGAATACAATAATTTATTTTAATTTATTCGACCATGAAAATGTGGAAAAAATTGAAAACTAAAACCCGACTACGATCGTCTTGAAATATTATAGTAAAACTAGCTTATGCCCGCGGCTTCGTCCGCGTGGACTACACAATTTTCGAACTCCTATTTTACTCCTTAAGGGGTTGAATTTTCAAAATTCCTTTCTTAGCGGATGGCTACGTCATAAATAGCCAAATTTTAGCCCGATCCGTCCAGTAGTTTGAGCCGTGCGTTGATAGATCAGTCAGTCAGTCTCCTTTTCGTTTTATATATTGAGATTGGGTTACTGTCGCTTGGTATATTTCAATAGTATACTATATTTATGAACTCAGTATTTTTTCCTCTTTCTCTCTAGCATATTTTATAGTACGCGACGGGTCGAAATGGCAGTCGGGGAGGGAAAGCCCCACACACCCGCACAGTCCCCGCACTAACCCGGCGCGGGCCAGCGCGGGTGACGTGCGGGTGTGCAGGGCGTTCCTCCCCCTCATACCCCGATTGCCATCTCAATCTATCACGGACTTGTATCTGTACCAGCGGCGAAGAGTCAATATAACACGATTCCTATCGGCTTCCCTTTAAGAATTGGCATAATATAGCGTAAGTAGGTACTATTCACATAAATTCCGTAATACATTCGTAAATACAAAGGTTCGATCGTCACAAATGCTAATTTTTTTTTTTTTGTTATTAAGTACTAATTTAAGTTAAAAACATAACAGCTAATGTAAGTAACATACACCTACAGTCCTACACCGTACAAGCCGTAAAATATCGGATTCCCTAGTTAGATTTTTGCTTAGTATTTATCTCTTTCATTTCCCTAGCGAAAGCGAAAGGAACGAACTAGGTCTGTCTCGCTCTACGGTCGACTAATAAAGAGCACACCAATTTAGTCTGGCCCAGTAGCGAATACGAATTTGGAACTCTGACAGGTCAGACAAATTTGACGTAAATAACTCGGTTGGATCCGAGTTACCCTATAATACCTCCAAATTAAAAATTATATTAATACTATTGTTTTAACAGGTACATGCTACTATTTTGAGTATTTTGTATTTTGAAGGGTGATTTGATATTGATACATTTGTTTTTGTGAAGCGGCCATGCTTGTTTGTTTAAGTTGTTAGTGGTGTTTTATTTTGATATAATAAATTGGGGATGTGATTAATAACTTATAAGTGGTAAGTTCACGGTAATTTTGATTCAGTTTGGTAAGCCAAAATCAGAAATGGCCTTAATTCACATAGATTGTTGTTTAACAGATTTCTTGTTACGTAACGATAGTAATTTTTCTAAATTAAGTTTTGAAAACAAAAATCGAACAGCTGATATATATAGTTTGTTGATAGTTTAGTTGTTTGCGTATTTTATTTTTATAATATACTGTACTAGGTAAATCGTCCGTGACTTCACTTGTTAAGGCTCCCACTGAAAACCAGCGCTGCAGCTTGCTGCAGCATGATGCTGAGTGGGAGACCTATATTTGGTCACACGTACTTGTATATATATAGGTATTATTTTTTATTATTATATTTTTTTGTTATTAGTTTAATTATGTAGATTAACTTAATTAGCTTTTAAGGTTTATTGTAGTAGGTATTGTGATCAAATAAAAGTTTTCTTTCTTTCTTTCTTTCTTTCTGATATTCTTTTAGGTAAGTACGTTTCCGGCTTCCCTTTATCAGATTTTCACCCTTCGCCACTGATCTGTACAGAATTTATGAGAAAGACGAAAAAGCAATTTTTCTCTTGGTATAATAACTTTATCCGATTTTCCCGAGTCCAGTATAATTCCAAAGTTTCCGAAGATTAGTAGAGATAACAAATTGGTCAGTAAATTAAATCGGAAATACGAGGGATTCCGTTAGTCAAAGTTTGTGAAGCCAATTATTTCATGGAAGATTGTAGAATGTTAAATATTATCTAAATATATAAAAGGAAAAGCTGACTGACTAACTGTTTGACTGACTAATCTATCAATGGACAGCTCAAACTACTGGACGGATCGGGCTGAAATTTGGCATGCAGATAGTTATTATGACACATCTGCTAAAGAATTTTTAAAAATTCAACCCCTAGGGGGTAAAATAGGGGTTTGAAATGTGTGTAGTCCACGCGGCCAAAGTTGCGAGCAAGAGCTAGTTTCTAACATTTTTCTTGAATAAAAGTAAAAAATAATAATTATATAAACTGACCATTAAGTCTATTAACTCTATTTATTAAATTATTTCAAAAATGAGGAGATTTTTAATTTAGCGCGTTTTTTTCTATATTAGTAAACTGAACCGATTTTTCAAGATTTCTAAACATCTGCAAAATTTGTTTGCATCCGTTAACATATATTATGCATGCTGGTTTGCACTTTGCAAGCAATTGGGTGCATATCTTTTCGAGCGCGAACTCGCTAACAAACTGCTATGCAAGTTTGGCAAGATATAAAATATAAATAAAATATAACCATATTTAATATTTATGTATATCTACCTAATGTGGCTAATTCCGTTGTACACAATCTCTAAACTAAAATGAAATGGCACGTCTAAATCTATTGCTATCCCTTTCAAAGTGTTGCTTGCGGAAAAGGATAGCACTAGATTTAGACCCGTTCATTTAGTTTAGTTTAAAGATTGTGGACAAGAGAATTAGCCCCATTGTCGACGGCATTGGTGTATGCCATACACCATACACTGTATGGGAAAACTCGAGTTATGAGTTATGATTCATCATCATCATGACCAACCCATCGCCGGCTCACTGCAGACTGCAGAGCACGGCTCTCCTGCGAGAGTGAGAAGGGTTATTTGCCATAGTCTACCACGCTGGCCGTGTGCGGATTGGTAGACTTCACACACCTTTGAGAACATTATGGAGAACTCTCAAGCATGCAGGTTTCCTCGCGATGTTTTCCTTGACCGTTAAATCAAGTGATATTTAACTAAGTACATACTTAAAATGCACATAACTCCGAAAAGTTAGAGGTGCGTGCCCGGGATCGAATCCGCGACCTCCGATTAGAAGGTGGACGTACTAACTACTAGGCTATCACAGCTTCCGATTTATTACATCAGAATTATTGTGAACTGTGTAAACAAATATTTTTCTTAAATAAATAAATTTATTCATAAAATAAGTATTTCATAATTCGAATACTAAGTCAGCCTTTACTTAAAACTACTTACTAGGGCAGCAAAACGAGTCTATTCAGAGTCATAAGTTTATAAGCACTGTATTTTAATTAAACGCAAATTGAAAGACAACCAACAGTCTTTCGAATTTCAGTCCAATGCTCAAAATTATAATATTTTCATCAAAAAACCGCCTATTTTGATAATTCGAATGCTGAGCCACGCTCCTTCCACTTAAAAGCACTTACCAGGGTCGCAGAAGTATGAAGAGTCCTTGTAAAACAATGCTATATGAAGCCAAGACGTCTGAAGCTGAAGGATCTGAACGCCACTCGATTCTCTTTCAGAAAAGGCCATTGTAAATGAGTTTCGTGATGAAAATTCTTTATTTATAAGTAAACACTCAAACATTTTATTAATATTTAGGCCTTTTTTATTAGGCCCAGAGAGGTCATCTAGTATGTATATATGTAGGTAGGTATATATTAAACTTCATATTGTAACTTAAGGCCATTGCATTCGCTAATGACAGTTGCCGTTTCACCTTGAAACTAGCAATTTTTGTTTTGGCGTTTGGTTTTGGCGCAATTTATTGACATTTGATCAGCTGATACTAATTACTAACACGCACTTTTAGTACTTTAACGTACTAGGGTAAAGGACTCCAGTAAATGAACGAATACGAAACCTCGAAAAAATCGGTGTACATACATTTAAAAAAACGGGCCGAATTGAGAACCATCTCCTTTTTGGAAGTTGGTTACTAAATGCGAAAGTGTATCTGTCTGTCTGCTAAGGCTAATTTTTAACCCGTAAAATTAGAGAGTTCCCACGGGATTTTCAAAAAGCCTAAATCCACGCCCACGAAATCGCGGGCATCATTTAGTATTTTTTTATTATTTTGTGTATCTATATTATAGTCATAAATTATTTAATAATCAAAAAGAGCAAAAATAATGCGCGGTATTAATTATTGTTATACTTATATTTTTTTATTTAACAGGAAAACTTACAGCTAATTGGAAAAGTAAATTGATAAGAACAGAAGAAAATTGAAGCTGATGACAAGTTTCAGAAATAGAATTTATATAAGACTAGCTTATGCTCGCGACTACGTCCGCGTAGACTACATAAATTTCAAACACCTATTTCACCCCCTTAGGAGTTGAATTTTCAAAAAATCCTTTCTTAGCGGATGCCTACGTCGTAGATAGATAGAAATACTTTATTGCACATAAAAAATATTACATAACATGACAAAGAAACTAAAACGAAAAAAAGATTGTATGCAAAGGCGGCCTTATTGCTCACAGCAATCTACCAGGCAACCTTTGGTGAAAGGAGAAACTAGGTGTGTTGGATAGTACTTACACGCAATACAGAAAAATGAAGTAGTATAAAACAACAACAACAATATAATATAATTAATTAATAAGTACCTAACTATTTCAGTAATACATACATAACTATCATACATATACATATCTATTATAAATATCAATATATATACAATCCATAATAGTAATATATATATATATATTACTCGACTACGACGACGATAGGTATATACCTATCGTCGTCATAGTCGTAATAGCTATCAGCATGCCAAATTTCAGCCCAATCCGTCCATTAGTTTGAGCTGTGCATTGATAGATCAGTCAGTCAGTCAGTCAGTCAGTCAGTCAGTCACGTTTTCCTTCTATATTAAAGATCAAAAAACAAAAAAAAACTCGACTGAGGGAGAGAGAGAATAGAGGCAAAAGTAGTAAATGTTTGTCGTATACCGTCAATTGTAACACCTACAGTTGACGATTGATTTTTAAAAAACCTAATTCTACGCGGACGAAGTCGCAGGCATCACCTAGTAGTTTATAAGTCACTTAGGACCTTTGTAAACAGCGTCATACTTACTCATAGGCGAGCAAAATCCGACACGATTTTATTCCGAACGTAGAGGGCTGGCAAAACACCCGACATTTCTTGTCGGCGCCAACACAAAATCGGTTTTAGTCAAGCGTGCATCATATAAAATGTTCTGCCACTGGAACATCCGATTAAAATCCGGGCCCGACAACCGACAAGTGGGAACCGACTCTTACGGAAATAATCGACTGTGATAGACAAACAGACGGAAGGACGGAGCAAATCGAACCATAAGGGTTCCATTTTTAGGGTTCCGTAGCCAAATGGCAAAAAACGGAACCCTTATAGATTCGTCATGTCTGTCTGTCTATCCGTCCGTATGTCACAGCCACTTTTTTACGAAACTATAGGAGCTATACTGTTGAAACTTGGTAAGTAGACGTATGCTGTGAACCGCACTAAGATTTTCACACAAAAATAGAAAAAAAACAGTAAATTTTGGGGGTTCCCCATGCTTAGAACTGAAACTGAATAATTTTTTTTCATCAAACCCATACGTGTGGGTTATCTATGGATAGGTCTTTAAAAATGAAATTGAAGTTTCTAATATAATTTTTTTCCAAACTGAATAGTTTGCGTGACACTTCCAAAGTGGTAAAATGTGTGTGTGTGTGTGTGTCCCCCTGTTACTTCTAAAATACTAGAATGATGAAACAAAAAAAAAATATGATGATATTACCATGAAAGTTTGCTTTCACCGAAAATTGGTTTGAACGAGATCTAGTAAGTAGTTTTTGATTTATCGTGCAAAATGTCGATAAAATACGATTGAAGTACGGAACCCTTAGTGCGCGAGTCTGATTCGCACTTGGCTGGTTTTTACGATTATGGTACGGAAACCCTTAAAAACTCTTATTCATAAAAATTTGTATCAGCTGGTTTAATTCCTGGTAGTTTTTATTTATGGTAAAAACCTGTGATTTGTTCATTCACTTGAGTCTTTTACCCTAGAACCTGATTAAACCGACCGCCCCATATCGAAACCCAGTAAATGACATTTTTTGAAAAATCGTTATCTTATGTCATAATTTTTACTTCAATAGTATCTCCCATTATTGTAAGGAAAACAGCATTAAAATCTATACTTCCACATCCATATCTATACTCCATACCTACTTAATATTATAAATGCGAAAGTGTGTCTGTCTGTCCGTCCGTCGGTCTGTCTGTCTGTCCGTCCGTCGGTCTGTCTGTCTGTCTGCTAGCCTTTCAAGGCCCATCCGTTCAACCAATTTTGACGAAATTTGGTACAGAGATAGCTTGCATCCCGGGGAAGGACATAGGCTACTTTTTATTTCGGAAAATCAAAGAGTTCCCACAGGATTTTAAAAACCTAAATCCACGCAGACGAAGTCGCGGGCATCCTCTGGTTTTCCATATAACAGAAATTTTGATACCTCTAAAGTCTAAACCTACAGTACGCGACAGGTTGAAAAAATGGTAATCGGGGAGGGAACGCCTCGTATACCCGCACAGCTCCTGCGCTAACCCGGTGCAGTCGTGCGCCTTATGACGTGCGGGTGTACGGCGCGTCCCCTTGCCATATCCCGATTACCCTCTCAACCTGTCGCAGGCTATATATAGTAAGTGCACCTTATACAATGAGAAAACCAATTCAAAGCCTAGTAAGTCGCTGTGACCATTTTAAAAACATAACCCATGATCTAAAATCCAAATCAAAACAGTAAAGACGTTTAATAATGCATTAAAAGTAAGAATAGGAAAGGCAATAAGCTCTATAGTATGGAAATCGGGGTATAAGGCCCGCACACCCGCACAGCCCCCACGCTAACCCGGTGCGTGATAGCGCGGGTGACGTCCCCACCCCGATTGCCATCTCGACCTGTCACGTACTATAGGTACATGTTAAATGTTTGCAAGGAAAATACTTTGCATACAATAATGTTTTTTCTGCATTATTTAACAAAGTCTAACTACTAGAAAATCTACTGAAAATACTTAGTCTTAAAATAAAATAAATTAAATTATCTCCCTGCGATCTCGTCTGATGTCGTTTACAGGGTTTGGATTTTAGGCATCCGAAATGTCACTGTTGACGCTATCAGAAGACCTAAAGCTTACGCTAGAACACAGAACTGTCATAATTCGTGTTCACTTAACCTAACGTCTCTCAGAGGGCTGAGAGGCAATAAATATTTTTCTTATAATCCATACTAATAGTATAAATGCGAAAGTGTGTCTGTCTGTCTGTCTGCTAGCTTTTCACGGCCCAACAGTTTAACCGATTTTGATGAAATTTAGTACAGAGTCAGCTTATATCCCAGAGAAGGCTACTTAGGCTACTTTTTATCTCGCAAGAGTTCCCAGGGGATTTTAAAAAACCCAAATCCACGCGGACGAAGTCGCGGGCATCATCTAGTTTTAAATATCAATTTAATTTGAAATAGCCTTAATAATTATTATTAAGGCTTCAAGTTAACAGGTTATGCCAGATGCTTTCAAATTTTTTTTTTCAAAATTGAAGAAGAAGAAGAAAGGCATAATCATCATCATCATCATCATCATCAACCGACAGACGTCCACTGTTGGACATAGGTCTCTAATAAGGTCTTCCTCATGGCACAGTCTTTCACCGCCTGAATCGAGCGGCTCCCTGTGACTCGTTTGATTCGTCTGTCCACCTAGAGGGGGTCTTCTAACGCTGCGCTTTCAGGTGCGAGGTCGCCATTCCAGTACCTTGGGAATTGGGATCGTATTTTGTAAATATATATTGCCTTTTCGAATTACGAGCGCTCATTGCCACTTGAAATGAAATGAAATTAAATGAAATGAAATTCAAATATGGATCTGACACATAGGTATAATACTTACTTAGAAAATATTACTGTCTGTCAACATAATCTATGACAACCTCACAACTAGTACGTAATACTACGATAATTTTAAAATAAATTTGAGTAGTGAGCAGGCTTCATTTTGAGATAAATAAATCCCTATTTTATTATTCAACCATTACCAGTACATATAAACACAACTTTCATTCAAAAATAATAAGTTTATAGCGTAATTTTACGAAGAAATGGATGCGCGCAGCTCCGCCCGCCATGACAGCCAAAAGGCTACTGACAGGATTTAGCGCCTGCAAGAAAATGAATAATTTCCGTTCGTTTTAGATTATTTAAGAAATGAAATACATTTAGTTTAAAACCAATAATTTAAAATGATAAGATAACCTAAACATATTGTTTTGTGATGGTTTGAATTTAACACGTTTAGCCGTTAAAGAAAAAAACAACAAAACAAGTAGATCATAGCAATGTTTTCAACATCAATTCTTCAAAAAACGGGATAATTTGAACAAATGTGATATAGGTCATTATGATCTTCACAAATTGAAGTTTTTTATTACATGTATTTAATAGCTATTAATGCTTTAGGAAAGAAAATCTTTTTCTTCAAATTTACAGCATTTTCGCGATTTGACACTTCCTTTCCCCTTAATGTCAAAAATGTTTTTGTTTTGAATAATATTTCTCATTCCTTTATTGTTTTTAATATTCTAATCTGTAAGGGGAGAGCACTGATGCCTATAACACGAGTGTACAACTTGTTTTAGGCATCAGTGGCTTCACCTAATCTTGGTTGTAAATTTTGGTAAAACAATAAATGATTTTCTTTTATTATAAGTCCCGCAAATTGCTAATGCGCGTGGCCGCCATTTTAGTGACGTCAGCACTAGACAAGTTTCGAGCTGATTGTATATTTTTACTTAAATATATGTCAAATGACGTCATTTAGCAATTTGCGGGATTTATACTACGTCTATTTTTCTTGTAATAGATGATATAAGACTTTGAGCCACGAACGAAGGAATGTGTTATTATTATGTCTGTTTGTTGTGTTTTGTAGTAGGTATCATTTTTATCAAAACTAGTAAGCCGTGTATGCGGTTTATTATTACATTACATAGCTATCTCCTTAGAGTAAGTTCTCCACAGGTCTAGAGCGTTGTCTCTATCGTTGAGACCGTCAAAACGTCACATAGGTATGAGTGACAGAGACAACGCTCTAGAAAACCGAAATCCCTTCTACAACATTTTCTGCCGGCCACTGCATTTGGTTGGATACATTTACCTCGTGCGTTGCGTTTGTCCAAGCCCTTATAGTCTAAAATAGCTTATGCTCGCGACTTCGTCCGCGTGGACCACACAAATTGCAAACCCTTATTTCACCTCCTTAGGGGTTGAATTTTCAAAAATACTTTCTTAGCGGAAGCCTACGTCATAATACCTAGCTATCTGCATGCCAAATTTCAGCCCGATCCGTCCAGTAGTTTGAGCTGTGCGTTGATAGATCAGTCAGTCAGCCAGTCTGTCCAGTATTTAGATTAATTTATCAAGTACGCATGGCCAGTGTCAAGTCTAGCAATTAGGGGGTGCCTCGGTTTTGTGTTGCGACCAAAATTCGCAAATACTTGTTATAAATTCATAGACAAACAGAACCAGAGCGCGCTGAATAATTTATGGTTCACCGACATTACCAGACTGCTGTGGTTATTTATTATTTTGTTTGTGTAACTGATAAATTGATAGCGAGCAAACGAGCAGGCGAGTCACCTGATGTTAAGTGATTACCGCCGCCCATGAACATTTACAGCACCAGAGGAACTGCCGATGCGTTGCCGGCCTTGTAGGAATTTGTTGGTCCGCCCCTTGAATAACCCCATGTTGTAATCTAGTGGGAACACCGCCAATGGGAGTTGATTCCACAGTTTGCATGTGCGTGGAAAGAAGGATCTGGCATAACGGACGGTCGAAGCGCACCAGAGACCCAGGTGGTGAGGGTGAAATTGCTAAAGGTGGCGCGCGGTGCGGTTGTAGAAAAAGGTGGGTGGAATGAGGTCAAAAAGCTCTTCAGAGCACTCCCCATTACAAAGGCAATAGAACACGCATAGAGAGCTTACGTCTCTGCGATACTCCAGGCTTTTCAACGAGCCTTATACTTACTTCACAAGTACAGGTAAATAGTGGTTCAAATCTTGTAGACAGCTGTCACCATTATCATGATGAACTCATCGCTGGCTCACTGCAGAGCACGGGTCTCCTCTCGAGAGTGAGCAAGCTTTTGGCTAAGTGCGCGTTGGTAGATTTTAATATCACGCATAGCGAATTTTCTTTTTCCAAAATTCCACGTGTTATCGCACTTGTAATAAACTAGCTTATGCTCGCGACTTCGTCCGCGTGGACTACACAAATTTCGAACCCCTATTTCACCCCCTTAGGAGTTGAATTTTCAAAAATTCTTTCTTAGCGGATGCCTACGTCATAATAGCTATCTGCATGCCAAATTTCAGCCCGATCCGTCCAGTAGTTTGAGCTGTGCGTTGATAGATCAGTCAGTCAGTCAGTCAGTCAGTCAGTCACCTTTTCCTTTTATATATTTAGATTATCTCTGACGGAAGTCACGTGATCTGTTGCGTCGATATCTTGAGTCGATTGTATAAATACGGGTGGTTGATGAATTTGAAGCTAGTCTCGTTCCGACACGAGACTCACCGACTATTAAATGCTTTTTGTGTTTAGGTCGCCATTTTGATTGATTGGTAGTAATACTTAGTAATTTTGTGCCTGATCAAGTTAATGTTGCAGTTAGGTTAGTATAAAGTGTAAACCTCTCGATAAGCCTCTACGCGTGT
Source organism: Maniola hyperantus (assembly GCF_902806685.2). NCBI lineage: Eukaryota > Metazoa > Arthropoda > Insecta > Lepidoptera > Nymphalidae > Maniola > Maniola hyperantus. The sequence goes on from NC_048560.1 coordinate 4,356,015, forward strand.
GATCAATATCTGCGCGCAAGTTTAACAAGAGAGGACATTTAAATAACTAATCCAATAGCTTATAATGCCCTGCTTTTCTGTTTGACTCTAAATTCACTTCTGGTACACTTTTACACGTACCTTTATCATCAGCTCGGAACTCCGCCTCGAGCTCGGCCTTGGACGGCTCTGGCTCCTGGTTGGACTTGGTCGCCGCCTTCATGCTTATTGACTGTCTGGTTTTGTGACCCCGAAACGCCGCCTGGATCTTCGTCGCCGCTTCCTCTTCTGATTTACCCTCCTCTGATGGTTCTTTTTGTTTCTCTTCTGTAGAAGAAGAAAAATCACTTTCACTCCTCTTCTATCGATAATACTTTTGAAAACACACAATATAAACTACTAGCTTATGCCCGCGACTTCGTTGCGTGGACTATACAAATTTCGAACTCCTATTTTACCCCTTAGGGGTTGAATTTTCAAAAATCCTTTCTTAGCGGATGTCTACGTTCAGCCCGATCGGTCCAATAGTTTGAGCTGTGCGTTGAGAGATCAGTCAGTCAGTCAGTCAGTCATTCATTCAGTCAGTCACCTTTTCGTTTTATATAATATTTAGATATAGATTTTATAAAATCTAAATATTTATATATTTAAATATTTAGATTAGTACAATCTCTATTCTACAAATCAGTACCTTTGTCATAAATGCGAAAGTGTGTTTGCTTATTGGTTTGTCCTTCAATCACGTGGCAAAGGTGCAACGGATTGACGTGATTTTTCGCATGGGTATAGATAAAGATCTAGATAGATAGTGACATAGATGTCCGTGTCCATCGGGACATAGGCTACTTTTCATTCCGGAAAATCAAAGAGTTCCCGCGGGATTTTCAAGAACTTAAATATACGCGTACGAAGTCGCGGGCATCAGCTAGTACCTACTGAATAAATAAGTGTTACTTCGAACATTCGTGCTAAAATATTACTGCAGTGGTTTGGTCCTAATTAGGTCGTACATTTAAATCGGCAAGTACAGAGTACTTTTTAGTACTTAAGGTGACGCAGGATGCTCGACCGAAATTGGCAGCGCACGTGGGTAACATGTTTGCTTTTCACTTGTTTTTTTTTCATTTCACAATGAATAAATAAACTACGTCTAATGATAAATTGTTTTAGAATTTTCATATCCCTAATCTTATTTATTTACGCCCAAAGTTGTCATTAATTTAGTGTTAAAATAGGAATCTTTTGAGCCTCGTAACTTTTAAATCAATATTTTTTTCAATGTTTTATATATCAATAAACCTAGATAATGACGAGATAAATCGATATAATTCTTAGTTTTGTGCGTACAATATCGAATATTGTTGTAATTTCCCTCCTACGTTTGTATGAAGAAATCACCGTCCTGAGCCCTCTTAATGTTGAATGCGGTTGTAGTATTAACACTTAAAGTCCACAATACTTAGGTTTATACAGAACGTGCTTAATAAATTGTATAACATGACGCATATCATGCTACAGTATTTAAACAAATACTTCCACAAGAAAAAAAGTCGCGAGAAAAAGCTAGTATAGGTAGTATGTACTACACTAAACAAAATAATAAATAAAATTTATCAAACTAAAATATTCCGCAAACGTAACCTAATTTCTTTTGTCCCCTGACAACCATTCCGAGGAAAGTGCCTCAAAATAAAAGTTTATCTAGAACGGGCTTCTGCGACCGTTTTAATATTTAAACGGAATTTTATGTCTTTTATATTCAGGCATTTACTATTCGTCCGAACGAATTTCAACATAATACAGCTTTAAGTTAAATAAAACTCAGAAAACTCACTCAGTTTTCTAAAAAGATGAATGAATTAGGTACAGTCATCATCATCATCATGATCAACCCATTACCGGCTCACTACAGAGCGCGGGTCTCCTCTCAGAGTGAGAAAGGTTTTGGCCATAGTCTACCACGCTGGCCATGTGCGGATTGGTAGACTTCACACACCTTTGAGAACATTATGGAGAACTCGCATGCAGGTTTCCTCACGATGTTTTCCTTCACCGTTAAAGCAAGTGATATTTAATTATTTAAAACGCACATAACTCCGAAAAGTTAGAGGTGCGTGCCCGGAATCGAACCCCCGACCTCCGATTAGAAGGCGGACATCCTAACCGCTAGGCTATCACAGCTTAAGCAGAAACTCACTCAGTTTGCTAAAAAGATGAACGAATTAGGTATAGTACGCGGCCGAAATTGATGGACATCGGCCTTTAGAATGACATTTCATTTTTGTAGAGCGTTAAACTAAAAAAAAAAAAATTACTTTTACAAGTATTTTTGAATCGTCAACTGCATCTACCACTGGTTCGGAATGTCTTTCCTACCGAGAAGGAAAGGTTGTCTCTGTTACTCATACCTAGGGTTGCCAGGTCGCCAAACCTAATAGCCGGACAGACCAGCCAGTTTGGCCGGACATCTGGGTAGAAAGGCCGGACACCCTACATTATTGAGGATTTTGTGTCTTAGTATGAATCAGTACGACAGAAAAAAGTTATGTAAAATCAAGGCTTTTTTATTATTGTCATAAATCTTGTCAGGCGGCACTGCCGCGTGCGGGAGCGACCGACAGTCGATTCGCCTGCGCTCGGCCACGCTCTTTTGCGAAATGTAAAAAGCCTAACAAAATCCGGACAAGCCGGACACCGTTTATTTTGGCCGGATACGCAATCAAAAAGCCTACCTATGTCCCGCTTTATCCGGACGCCTGGCAACCCTACTCATACCAATATGACGCTTTGTCGGTCTCCACGACCGAGACAGTGCTCTACAAATCTGCTGTCTCCTTCTAAAGATCGATGTTCATCACTTTTGGCCGTGTACTGTAGATTAGATTAGGCCATGTAGGTATTGTAGTTTTATTAAACCCATGCCCCTTATCGATTTCTACACGATATCGTACCGGAATGCTATATCGCTTGACGGTAGAGCTTACCGGTAGGGTGGTAACTAGCCACAGCCGAAGCCTCCCACCAGCAGAAACAATTTAAAAATAGTAGGTAAATCCCCAAATTGCCCATGCCGAGAATCAAACCCGTAACCTCCCACTTATAAGACCATAGCGCTCACCAGTGCACGAGACCCGGAAGCGAAAAGGCCTCCAAATTCAGGCACCCATCCAATCACCGATTTGGATCAACGTTGCTTATCCAGTGCAATCTACTATGCGATGTGACAACTAGGTCACACGTGCTTCAACTTTCATTGGAGTCAAAAATATAGCTTGAAATAGAAACGAAAAAAAAAAACTGCAACAGCGATATTAGTGTCTATGGGTAGATTCTTTCTTACCTTATACTCATACGTCCAATCTGCAGAATGGATGCTTTGAGCCGCTGCCAAGAGAGCATGCCGATTAAGATGCAGAATATCTCAAGCGCCAAATACAGTGCGCCGTTTTTAAAGACAAATATCTATTATAGGACCTTTACTTACGTTAAGAAACATAAAACAGTCTCGTAAAATATGGAGAAAAATTGAATTGCTGAAAATAATATTATGGCAAATTTTATAAGTACAGGAACTCCTTAGTAGGGTACATAAACAATAAATCCATAAAATCAAGTAACAGTATCCATATACCATACGAATTTTTATGAAGCCCATAGCTTCATAAAAATGCTCTAAAGTCAATTCACGACCAAGTCAAGTTAAGATAAGACTAAATCAATACCAAGAAAATACCAAATCACGACGAATTCAAGACAGTCTAGACTCTAGACCAAGTCAAGACCAACTCAAGACCGAAAGTTCGCGGGTCAATAACAAATAAAAATACAACTTGTCGTACTTATAGTAGCATAGCAATTTCTTAAAAGTATCCAAATTCCTAGGGCGTAAAGCCACGTAGCGTAAAGCACATAGAACTTCAACTCTGGCAACTTGAATTAATAGTAATTAGGCTTTATGCAAGTTGCAAACTAAATGCAACGCCGGTTGCAGTTGCAGAATAAGTAATAAGCAACTACATGAGGTTGCACAACTGGGTCATAATAATTATTTCGGTACGTCATATCATGTAACCATTTTACATAGTGTAGAATAATTTTATTATTGAAGTGGAAACTTCGTTAGGTGATTTTGGAATGGATAAAAACTTTTTTTTAACAATCTTTATTTTTTTAAATTTCTTTATTTATAATAATTACACAATTTACCGCTTGACATCCAGAAACTCCAAAAGGTTGTAATAGTACATTACAGTGCAGGCCTGAAATAAAGCGATTACTGGCCGAGTATTATTGGAAGGCCGAGGTGAAGCCGAGGACTTGTCAAGCGACTTTGAAAGTACTTATAACCTAAACGAGTTTGGTAATCGCAAATGTGCAATCTCACAAATGGTTTTATATCAAAAGCTGTAAATCATGAATCTTTTTCAGTCATATAAAAATAAAATCTATACTTATAACTGTGAATTCTCAACCAGAAATAAAAAAAATGATAAACTAATTTTTCTTTGCAAAACTTCGGTCTTTTCTTTCGGGTCGAACTACCAACTAGCAGCTAGCTAGAATTCTGTGGTTCAGGTAAAACGTGCTGCTAAATTCACGGAATACCTAAATCGCTAAAGACAGGGGAGAGTTATAAAACTCAGGACGTGGTAAAAGTATTTTGCATTTTCACCCACGAGAATCTCTAGAGTACACCTTTTAGGAGAGCATGCCAAAAAAATAAAATAAGGCATCGGCCATCGGCATTTATATTGACTTGTTTTATGTTGTTTGATAAGCTGCGATAGCCTAGTGGTTAGGATGTCCGCCTCCTAATCGGAGCTCGCAGGTTCGATCTCGGACACGCATCTCTACTACTACTATTTTTCGGTGTTATGTGCGTATTAAGTAATCTTCTAAATATATAAAACGAAAAGGTGACTGACTGACTGACTGACTGACTGACTGACTAACTGACTGACTGATCTATCAACGCACAGCTCAAACTACTGGACGGATCGGGCTGAAATTTGGCAAGCAGATAGCTATCATGATGTAGGCATCCGCTAAGAAAGGATTTTTGAAAATTCAACTCCTAAGGGGGTAAAATAGGGGTTTCAAATTTGTATAGTCCACGCGGACGAAGTCGCGGGCATAAGCTAGTTAAATATAACTTACTTTAACGGTGAAGGTACTTAAACATCTTGAGGAAATCTGCACGCTTCTCCATAATTTTCTCGAAGGTGTGTGAAGTCTGCACATGGCCAGCGTTTCAGACTATGGCCATAACCCTTTTCACTCTGAGAGGAGACCCGTGCTCTGTAGTGAGCCGGCGATAAGTTGATCATGATAATTTTGTTCGGTGATACAGACATGGTTGCTATCTATGGGCCTCATAAGAAAGGCGATGGAAAGAGCTATGCTTGGAGTTTCTCTACGTGATCAAATTAGAAATGAGTACATCCGTAGGAGAACTAGAGTAACCGATATAGCTCAATTGGTAGTTCGAAAAGTATTACAATGCCGACGTATGGTCATCCAAACCACATTTGGTTTGGTTTCGAAGAAATCGGACTATTCGAAGTAGCCAAAAAATCTGGTAGGTAGGCTAGGTACCAACTTCGAGGGAATGACCACATACGAAAATGTCTAGTGAAAAGCTTCTAATAATGTGGCTACTCGCCAGTGGCGTGCAGCTCATAGAGGCATAAACGCACTGCTTACCCGCGTTGTAAAAAATCAATGCTTATTTCTCATTAAAACCTGCCGGAAAATAAGTTCATACCTAAATGCATACCCTGGCTTGAAATCCTGTGCACGCCACTGTACTCGCTAAGCCTTATCTCCACTATACTCCTTAGGTCTGGTGGGAGGCTTCGGCCGTAGCTAGATACCACCCTACCTGCAAAGCCGTGCCGCCAAGCGATTTACCGTTACGGTACGATGCCGTGTAGAGGGGTATACCAAAGGGGTATTTTTTTTATTTTTTTTTCGGGGGAGGAAAAAATCCCTACGGACTTCTGCCTGCCGGCAGGGTGTGTCCGACTCGCACGGACTAAAATAACCTCCCCATGCCTACCAAGGTGAGCACGGAACTGCGTAAGCATTACTTCGTGCTGACCTCCTAAATTTCTATCATCCTCTTTTCTTCTTTTTCCCTCTCTTCCCTTCTTATCATTATAGCCCTCAGCATTTTGCTATATCGTTGCCAGGCTTCTTCGCTCGACAGCATGCGCGATATAAGGTTACGGGCGTTCACACCCTCCGCGTCGGTCAATCCTACCGCTTCTGTCCTTAGGTCGGCACAACCAGGACATTCAAAGATTGCTGTCTCGGGGTACCAAAGGGGTATGCGTTTAATAATAATTGTCATACCCCTTTCAGGTTAGCCAGCATCCATCTTCGATTGCAGCATCACTTACCACCAGTGGCGTGCAGCTCATAGAGGCATAAACGCACTGCTTACCCTCATTGTAATAAATCAATGCTTATTTTTCATTATAACCTGCCGTAAAATAAGCCCATACCTAAATGCATACCCTGGCTTGAACTCCTGTGCACGCCACTGCTTACCACAGGTGAGATTGCAGTCAAGAACTAACTTGTATCTGAATAAAAAGGGTGTGTGTTGTGCCTAATTCTAAACCTAGACGGTTTACTGCACTAATGGTCTAACACATAATTTGCCTAATTCGAGTAATTTGGAAGTCTAAGGTATACTTTCGTTGAATAATATTAGTAAGTGTATTATTATACGTTTCCAGTACGGGCTTCGTACTTGACTTAAAACTCGTTATCGTGTATAACTTATAAGGTACTAACACGCGATATTTTCATGTCTTCAGGATTCCGTTCCTCAAAGGTAAAAAGAAACCCTTGTAAGATCACTTTTTTTAGGGTTCCGTACCTCAAAAGGAAAAACGGAACCCTTATAGGATCACTTTGTTGTCTGTCTGTCTGTCTGTCAAGAAACCTACAGGGTACTTCCCGTTGACCTAGAATCATGAAATTAGGCAGGTAGGTAGATCTTATAGCTTATAGCTTAGACATTTGAGGAAAAATCTGAAAACCGTGAATTTAGGCTTACATCACACAAAAAAAATTAAATTGTGGTCATGAACTAATAATTATTATTTTCAATTTTCTAAGTAGGATAACTATATCAAGTGGGGTATCATATGAAAGGTCTTCACCTGTGCATTCTAAAACAGATTTTTATTTATTTTTATGTATCATAATTTTTGAATTATCTTGCAAAATGTCAAAAAATACGACTGTAATACGGAACCCTCATTGCGCGAGCCTGACTCGCACTTGGCCGGTTTTTTAATTCATAGACTCATTTTCTCGTTTCTAATTGGAACTGCTAGTCTGTATGCTTAGTACGAAATTTTATGTCTCACCAACGTTGATAGTATTCGAGTGTCGAAACACTTTAAAGTTATAGTAAACTGGATCTAAATTGCCTTGATTTAAAGCTCAAGTTTGTCTACACATCTACAGCCAGCGCTCCAAGCGGAAACGTTGCGAAATTAAAATCAGTGGTATTGAATTTTTGACTTCAATTCAAGGCTCTTTAGGTTCATTTTACTTTGACGTTATTGTGTTTCGACTCTCGAATTCTAGCAACATGCGTTGGTGAGATGTTAGATCTTATACTAAGCGTAAGGGCATCAATTTTTCTAGTTTCAAGTCAAGAGTGAATAGACATCTTATAGGCCTATTCTATGCAGGCGCGCTCCATCTTAGGCTGCATCACCACTTTCCAGCCACCATTGCAGCCAATGCACCAGTCTACTCATATAAATTTTAAAACACCTCCGAGTTTAAGCTTACTGAAAAATACTTGTAAAAATGTTGTATTGTAGATAACGGGTACATACCACGATTAATATAATATTACTAGCAGATGCCCGCGACTTCGTACGCGTGGATTTTAGTTTTTAAATATCACGTGGGTTTTTTAATAACTCTTTGATTTCACGGGATAAAAAGCCTATGTCACTCTCCAAGTCTTTGACTATACCCGTGCATAAAAATCACGTCAATCCGTTGCTCCGTTGCGACATGATTGAAGGACAAACCAACAAACAAACACACTTTCGCATTTATAATATGGGTAGTGATGGATGGATATTATACCAAGTAAAAATAGATAGTAAGAACACAATTATATGAAGCTAATATGTTGAAAAGAAAGATTAATTAAATTACTGAATTAATATATCTTTAATCTGTAGTGCCTTGCTACGGCTACGGGTTGTGCTACGGGCTGCTACGGCGGGCGGCAACCGTACCGAACAATGTAATTAAAATATAATGTAGACTGCATGCAGCAGTGTGAGCATACGGTTCAAAGGACCCAAATGCATTTTCACGGTTTACTTTAATAATAAAAAACTGGTTAAGGGTGAGTCGGGCTCGCACGGGATGGGTTCCGTACCATCGTACAATACTAAATTAATGTGATCAGTTTTTCCCTTCACTTGTGCTAGAAAACATTGATACCTGCCAAATTTCATGATTCTAGGTCAACGGAAAGTACCATTCAAATACCATCCGAATAAACGTTCCTCACAGTGTGGGGACAGAGCAATTTTCAGCTTTTCCGCAAATAAACTTTTATAAAATAAGGAAGGTCTGGCACGTGCTAGCTCTTAAGCCATGGCATTTTCCTTTAAACTAAATTTAAATTTAAACTAATTGGTACTGAATCTGGGCACACCCAAATTTTAGAGTATTCGATTCGCATCCTCTTCTTACTAATGTAATATGAAAAGGACAGACACAGTAAGACAGTTTTAAATTTAATTTAGAGCCGTCAAACCTCGTGACTTTAGCTGCCAGTCGCGAGCCTATTGTTTAAATTTGTAGCGTGCACTAAAATTTAGAGTCTTTAAATATAAAATTCATGTTCCGTCCTTTTTTAGCAATATTAAAAAGAAAAAGATGCAGATATTCTAAATTTAGTTTAGAGAAAGACAACAAAATCGGCTCCGTTTGACCAAACAACCGCTAAACAATGTCTATTAATAAGTTAATAGGTATTTCGATTTAATACGAATGTGTATAAAATTTACATTGCTTTTGAGATAGTTTCAAACATAAATTCACTGTAGAATTCTGGCAGGTTTAAAGTTCATTTTCATACGTGGGACGTGATTCATGTGCTACATTAAACAATGTTATAATGTAGAACAGCTTGCGGTAAGCTTGGCACTTTCATAAAGTGTGCCGCGTGCCAAGTAATGTAATAAAATAACTAATCAGTTGTTGTTATACATATCTCACACCCGGCTTTACTCACGTGTTTAGTCGACGCTAGCCCGACTAGTTTCGAACCCATCCGGGGTCCTTTTTCAAAGGGAGTCAGTTCGCGCACGCGTCGCGGTTGAGAATGCGCGCCGCTGCTCGCTCAGCCCGTTGTCCCTTTGAAAAAGGACCCCGGTTGGGTTCAAAACTAGTCGGGCTAACGTCGTGAGTAAAGCCGGGTGTGAGATTTATGTATAACAGAAATCACGATCACGGTTCGATCCCAGGCACGCACCTCTAAATTTTCGGAGTTATGTTCGTTTTAATCAATGAAGTAGGTATCACTAATTACTTTAACGGTGAACGAAAATATCGTGAGGAAACCAGCAAACCTGTGACTTCTCCATGTTCTTAAAGGTGTGTGAAGTCTGCGAATAGAATAGTATAGATTAGAATGGAATAGAATGGAATGGAATGGAATGAAATGGAATGGAATGGAATGGAATGGAATGGAATGGAATAGAATCTAAATATATAAAAGGAAAAGGTGACTGACTGACTGACTGATCTATCAACGCACAGCTCAAACGACTGGACGGATCAGGCTGAAATTTGGCATGCAGATAGCTATTATGACGTAGGCATCCGCTAAGAAAGGATTTTTGAAAATTCAACCCCTAAGAGGGTGAAATAGGGGTTTCAAATTTGTGTAGTTCACGCGGACGAAGTCGCGAGCGTAAGCTAGTAGAATATAATATAATTATTTGCTCCAACACAATCCACCAAACTTTGAGCCCGAGTAACTGTAAAACTACTTACATATTTTTATAGAAATCTGGAAAACCACAGACACAGATATTTGTTTCTAGAATATGTCTATAAAATCATTGATTTTGATGGGTTAGTGTTCCTTCAAATGAGAATCAAACTACGTGTGTAGGGAAGCGCCATAGAGCGCGTTAGAGTTACTTCTCTTAAGTATTTACATGCCATTGTAAATTACATAAGAGCTTTCCTCGTAGCGTTTTTCTTGCCATTATCTTGTACTTTATGCTAATTAGATACAGGCCTCTGCAACACAGAGGTTTTCTTGTAGAAAATATTAAAAATGTCCAATATCATAAACTGCAAATGTATAATTACTTAGTAAAGCGTAACTATTAAGCATACAAAATATACCTATCTCTAGCAAAGCTCCTAGTTTATATCAAGTTTAAGAGGAGTCTCTTTCGAGCGCTCTCGAGATTTCTACGTAAATCTTTGAGTCAGTTTAATAATATTTTATACATCGATGATCTTAGCACCACAATTAGATAATACCAGCTGATGTCCGCGACTTAGGTTTTTAAAAATCTCGCGAGAACTCTTTGATTTTCTGAGATAAAAAGTACCCTATGTCACCTTCCAGGTCTTTAACTACACCCATGCGCAAAATCACATCAATCCATTCGAATTCGAATTCGTGTGTGACATTTTTTTAATAAGTATTATCACGATGCAAATGACTCGGCATGAAAGCACAAAGAGCTTTTCAAGTTTTTAGAACACTTTTTATTAATACCTGTTAGTACGTTTGGTACCTACCTAAAATTGATGACAATGCTACAGCCAAAAACTATATAAGTTTGTATTTTTATAGGTACCTACTATGATAACCTCTGATCACATAGTTATTATAATTGCTGCTGAGTTAGGTAGGTAGGTACTAAGTATAGTCCGTAGGTACAAAATGAGTTCTCACGTGCCATTTTAACTTTATGTGTCAACTGTCATGTCTAAATTAAGGTTCGCCTTTAAAATCTATATATATTGATCCGTTGCGACGTGATTGAAGGACAAACCAACAAACCAATAAACCAACAAACAAACACTCTTTCGCATTTATAATATTGGTAGTGATAGTTATATCTTTGCGACGTTAGTACATATATTATATTCTGTGCTTTGCGTCACAAGGTTCAACAAGATTTAATCTCTAAAGCTCTGAGAAAACCCGCAAAGAAAGTAAGTAAGTATGTACTCAAAACTGCTTATTACTTGTTCGAGAATACTTAAAATATAAAGATGCCTTATGTGTTTTGAAAACTTGGAAGTTCTTGAAAGTTTTTATGAACATGGGTCAAGTTTTCTTTGCTCTACTTAGAATTTTTTGGAATAAAAAATGACTGCGCCTAAGATGTTATTTATTCAGCGACCACCGACTTTAGTCCGAAAACAAGTAGTAGGGGCAATAACGAAAAAAGGTGATAGAACTGATGATTACTGATATGATACCATAAAAAAACCGACAACGCTCTACGAAACCGCTATCTCTTTCTAAAGAGCGATGTACAATATTTTTTGTCGGCTACTGTACCCACGTGTTCCAGAATTTTTGGAAATTCCATACTACTGATTTTCAAAAAAATCACATGCGAAGCTGGGGCCGCTTAGCTAGTTAATTTAATATTTTATCCACTTTAGTCTATCTTTTCATTAATACAAAAGTTCACTTTCTATAATAGAATTTTTCACAACGTTACTTAATTAAAAAGGGAAGGAACGGAATTAAAAGGAATAATAATGAAATACGCTTCACTTAATAGGATTTCGATGACTTTCAATTTTAATCAAAGGCTGTATTAGGCGTCACGCACACCGACAGAGTAGAGCGGCGTCTTCCTTGATAACAACTCAAACTGAACTTTATTTCATTTAGCATAAAGGCGAGGGTGCGCGGCATGCTCATGCAGCTCATGTCCTCTGTGTTTTGTTGTCATTATACGAATTTCGTTCATCATCAACCGATAGACGTCTACTGCTGGACATAGGTCTCTTGTAGAGAGTTCCACACGCCACGGTCTTGCGCCGCCTGAATCCAGCGGCCGATGTAATTTGATGAGATGAATTTGATGACATAGTCGTTATTGCAGAGACTATGGAAGACCTCAATACCATGATCTTTCATGACCTTAACAGAGCTTCTCAGCAGGTGGGCCTAAAAATGAATACGAGTAAGACAAAAATCATGTCTAATGCTTATGTCCGGCCCCATACAGTAATCGTTGAGAGCTCCACTCGAAATTGTAGACGAGTATATATACCTAGGACACATAATCCATAAGAAAGCTCAGAGTCACTCAGCGGGCGATGGAGAGAGCTATGCTTGGAGTTTCTCTACGTGATCAAATCAGAAATGAGGAGATCCGTAGGAGAACTACAGTAACCGAGATAGTTCAACGGGTTGCGAAGCTGAAGTGGCAATGGGCAGGGCACATAGTTCGTACAACCGATAGACCTTGGGGTCTCAAGGTGCTGGAATGGCGACCTCGCATCGGAAGACGCAGTGTTGGAAGGACCCCCCCCCCCCACCCCCCACTAGGTGGACGGACAACATCAGACGAGTCGCAGGGAGAAGGTAAAATAGGGGTTCGAAATTTTGGTAGTCCACGCGGACGAAGTCGCGGGCATTATTTAGTAAATTTTAAAGCTTCATTAATTTCACAAGTAATTTATTACGTACATTAACTTACTTACCTTCTGGTTCTTACATAAATCCCACTGTGGTTTGACAATTCTAACAAATGGAGCTATACAGTAACGGTGTCAAAGAAAAAACAACCTAATGAAGTCGAGATAGGTATTATTTTCATGAAAACTTCATTATTACAGCAGCTAGTACGGAAAGTTTAAAGTAGATATTTCTTGAAAACTATGAAGTGTACGAGAAGAATATATTTAGTACTGATATGCTTTCCCTTAGGGCTTAGTTAGATTGCTCTGCGTGATCTACATAGTATAAAATAAGTCGCTTCCCGCGTCTGTATGTATGTATGTATGTATAGAACGCGTAGATCTTTTAAACTACGCAACGGATTTTAATGCGGTTTTTACCAATAGATAAAGTGATTCAAGAGGACGGTTTATAGCTATAGTTTTAATTCTCAAAAAATTAGAGATCCCTAGAGAAATTGAAATAATGTGAATTAGGTCGGAAATAAATCCTCTCATTTGAGAGTTTCCGAGGCAATGACACCTCAATGACCCCACATTAGTATCTACGTTGCACCCATGCGAAGCCGGGGCGGGTCGCTAGTTAAATCATAAATTAGGAGATCCGTTGCAGAACCAGAGCACCTAACCAACATAGTTCAACGGGCTGTGAAGATGAAGTGGCAATAGGCAAAGCACACCATTTGAAAAACCGATAGACATTGGGGTCTCAAGGTGTTAGAATGGCGACCTCTCACTAGATAGCGCAACGTTAGAAAACCCCCCGCTAGTAGGACCGACGTAACCGCAGGGAGCCTCTGGATCCAGGGATTCAGAGGCATAAAAGCAGGCCGAATTGTACTTTAATCGAAAACAATATTAACAATACTAAAGCATTATTTTTCACTCGACTTCGTCCACGTGGATTTAGGCTTTTGAAAAATTCTCGTGGGAACTCTTTGCTTTTCCGAGATAGATAGTTGCCTGTGTCAATTTCCGGGACGCAAACTACCTGTGTACCAAATTTTATACAAATCGGTAATACGGATGGGCCTTTAAAAATCCCGTGGGAACTATTTGATTTTTCGGGATAAAAAGTAGCCTATGTACTTCCCAGGGATGCAAACTAACTCTGTACCAAATTTCATCAAATTCGGGTAAACTGTTGGGCCGTGAAAAGCTAGCAGACAGTGCTTTTTAATGTTTTTTTTTTAAATTTTTACAAAGATGTATTCCCAAAGAGTCACACCCTGAGTAACATGTGACTCGTTAGGAATTACAATGGATAAAAAAGCTGGCAACCAGTAACAGTGTAACTTGACGGGGCAAAATTTCGATGAGCTCCCAACGAGTAACACTGTGACACGATTGAGTGTGACTCATTGGGAACCCATCGAATCAAGTATGTCAATAAGTAATAATAATAATAATAATAATAAATAATCTTTATTTTTCACACATAATTTCACAAACAATAACAGATGGGAACGATGATCCTGCAGAAGTATACACTGTGTTGCAGTGATCATCGCCCTCCTCATACAATATGAAAATATGAGTGCGCGCGTGTGTGTGTGTGTTTGTGTGTGTGTGTGTTTGTGTGTGTGTGTGTTTGTGTTTGTGTGTGTGTGTGTGTGTGTGTGTGTGTGTGTGTGTGTGTGTGTGTGTGTGTAAATGTTATATTATGTGAATTAGATTTAATTACAATGCCAAGACTTTATAAGTTGTTCTGATTGATTGTAAGAAAGAGTTAAAAGCCATTTAGTACATATCTTTTTAACTCTCGCCGCAGTTAGGGGATATATAAATAAATAAATAAAATAAAATAAATAAATAAAATCATTTTATTTCAGGTTTGGGACCCATATAAAAACATGTTAAAAACATGTTATATATGTGTAGGATTTTATTGATATGGTTATACAATGAACAACTAAAGTGATAATAATGGCGACTCGCAATAGCGGTTGGACGAGGTCTATAAGTGCACACCATGTAAGATCTCCGTTGTAAGTGATACATTTTGATTTCAATTTGAGTATTTTAAGATATGAGCGTAGATGGCGTAGATAAACTTTATTTTGTCACTACAGCACATAAACTAAAACACTTTTGAGTTTCAGACACGTCTTACTCTAATGGCATCCTCGCGGTCTTCGCTATTAAGTTTTCTCTAAGCGTTGAACTTTTAGAGCGTATTTAATAGCCGTCTCGCCTCTTACCTCTAAAACCTAAACTTTACGTGGTGTTTTCTCGTAAAATACTATTAGGTACGTACGTTTTAGGAAGGAAAAACGCTCTCTCTGCATCGTACTCCACATTTCTGAGGAACCTTACTCCTTCCCATTAATAGGGTCTTGGACTGAAGTAATATAATGAAGTGTTTTTTGTATAGCGGTAGTTTATGGGGCTAGAATTCATTATTAAAGCGAATAGTTAAAAAAAAATTTTTAACATGAAAGTCACGCTGTACGGAAAATGAATAATGACACCGCAATCAAAAATTGACTTTTATTTTTCAATTTTTTAACATAAATTTTTAATATTAGTATGAATTGTTCTAATAGTCACTAAAATCAGTTTCCCTTGGTTTTAAGATTATGCCATACTGTCCCAGATATATAAAAAAACCTCTGTTTACAAGTAGATATAGTAAGCAATACTAGTAAAATACTAGAAATTAAGGTGAGACAATGAAAGCTTTGTACGGAAAAGAAAGCAGGTCAAGATAACATGTAGGTACAAAACCGTGATCAACCGTAATCGTGGTAATCATAAGAAAAAAGTTCTATATAATAAATATTCCCACATTTTGCGTCACTGTGTTTATTATAGAAAAAGACAGATCAACAAAAAATATATTAACAATTCAAAAAATGTCTGCAGTGCTACATGGAACATTATTAAAAGAAAAGTAGGTGTTTCACGTAAAACACAAGAAATTAACTATATTACACAAAATAATGAAGCTATATACAACCCTATAGATATATGTACAATAATAAACCAGTATTTTATACAAACCTCAAATAAACTATTAAATAAGTTTGACAGCTCTGTAAAAAATTTAAAAAGCTACGAAAATAACATGTTTTGTAGTCCAACTGACCCTTATGAAATAAGAAAAATTATCTTGAGTCTAAAAAATACATATTCAACAGGATACGATGAAATAAGCACAATTTTATTAAAAAAATGTATTAATTCCATTGCAGTGCCTTTAAGTCATATAATTAATACCTCAATGGAACAAGGCGTATTCCCGGAAAGACTTAAATTGTCAGTAATAAAACCTCTTTTTAAAAAGGGTAAAAAAGACGAAATTGGAAATTATAGGCCAATTGCTCTAAATCCTGTACTTTCAAAGATCTTTGAAAAGGTTGTCTTTAAAAGAATGTATAATTATGCTGAACGCTATAAAATTTTAACTGAAACACAACATGGATTTAGAAAAAATAGGTCAACTACAACAGCAATATTCAAATTAATAAAGTTAGTTACAGAATCAATTGATAAAAGCCAAGCTATTACTGTATTATTTATGGATATGTCAAAAGCCTTTGACTTAGTAAACCACAAAAAGCTTTTGAATAAATTAGAATGTTATGGATTCCGTGGCAAAATTCATGATTGGATAAAGTCATTTTTAATCAATAGGAAACAAAAAACTGTGATATTAAAGCGGGTAAATAATACGATTAATACTTATGAATCAGCCTATGCAAATAATAACTTTGGGGTACCACAAGGGAGTGTGTTGGGGCCTCTTTTGTTTCTTTTTTATGTCAATGACCTCTCTACTTGTATAAAATATCCATCGATTTTATTTGCAGATGACACAACTGTTATGATACCATGCAACGATAGTAAAATATATGAATCTGAAATAAATGAATCCTTAAATAAAACTATAGAATGGTTACAAAGCAATAATTTATCAGTAAACGTAAATAAAACTAAATATATCCAATTTAAAACCAAACGTCGAGAAACTAATCAACTAAAAATTATGTATAATAATGAGTCGATTGGCATGGATAATAACATAAAGTTTTTAGGAATAAGACTAGATCAACATTGTGACTGGACATACCATATTAATGACATTTGCAATAAAATTAATAGATTTATATATCCACTTCGACGTTTAAGACAAACTGTATCACTGGAAGCAGCATTTTCTGCCTACCATGGATATATTATGTCGAACCTTCGCTATGGTATTGTGATCTGGGGATCTTCAATTGACTTTAATAAACTTTTTATAGTACAGAAGAAAAGTATTAGAAGTATTCTTCTTATGAAACCAACCGACTCATGCAGATTAATATTTAAAAAATATAAACTCCTCACATTACCATCTCTATACATATATGAGACGTCTGTGTTCGTACATAGGAATTTGGAGTATTTTGTCAAAAAATCCGATGTAAACCAAAATAGTATAACAAGGAATCAAGATAGGCTAATAATGCCACAATATAATCTTAGGCAAACTCAAAAATCGCCTTACGCAATGAGCATTAAAATTTATAATAAATTAGATACAAACTTAAAAAAGCTACCGACGACACATTTTAAAAGGAAGCTCTTTCAATGGTTGTGCGATGAATCGTTCTACTCTGTATCAGATTACCTCAATTATATACCATGGAAGTCATAGTGATAATTTAAGATGTATAATTAATTAGTTGTAATTTTATAAAATAAGTTTGAATAATATACCCTACATCGTTTGTCATTGTACAAATTACCTTTAGGTGTAGATATATTATTATTAATATTTGCATGCTGAAGTATCAGTAAATATGCGGGGACTATTTAGATTATAAGTAATATATTAAGACCTTTGTAAACTACCCATATTTAGCAAATAAAAATTATTTCATTTCATTTCATTTCATTTCATTTCATTTCATTTCATTTCATTTCATTTCATTTCATTTCAACCGCAAACGTAGAGTTATTTTTGCACTGTAGTCTAGTTGTATTGTTACCGCTAAATTACTTTCGGCACTTTTTTTGCTATGAAACTTGTGCACGCCACTGCCTATACTTACTGAAGTGTTAGGTTTTTGTTAGTCAAAATGTAAATTAGGTAGGTACATAGTTCACTCAGTAAGAGGAAAAGCAAAGATTAAAAAGAGAGAAACTGAAAAGAAGACTGAAAAAAAACAAAAAAACCTTTTTAACCGTACCTCAAAAGGAAAAACGGAACCCTTATAGGATCACTTTGTTGTCTTTCTGTCTGTCGGTCTGTCAAGAAACCTACAGGATACTTCCCGTTGACCTAGAATCATGTTGGTAGGTAGGTAGGTCTTTTAGTAGACATTAGGGGAAAAATCTGAAAACCGTGAATTTATGGTTACATCACAAAAAACAATTAAAATTACGTGTTCATGAACAAATAATTAGTATTTTCAACTTTTAAAGTAAACTTAACATACCAAGTGGGGTAACATATAAAAGGGCTTTACCTGTACATTCTAAAACAGATTTTTATTTATTTTTATGCATAATAGTATTTGAATTATCGTGGAAAATGTGCCCTGAATGAATCCTCGGTGCGCGAGTCTAACTCTCACTTGGCCAGTTTATTTTTATTGTTAGTTAAAATGTAAAGTAGGTAGGTAAATTTTTCACTTAGTAAGAGGAAAAGCAATGATTAAAAAAAGAGAATCTGAATAGAAGACTGAAAAAAAGGGAAAACATAACCCTCTTTTTACTTTGCAATAGTATTGAGCTAGAACAAAACCCCCACATTCCAGTAGGTAGATACAGATAGGTTAGGTAACCTTAGTAACCGATCCACCAAGCTTTAATATCCGATTCCCACAACTTTCCGCGTCAATTATTACTTTCTGGCGGGTACATAATGAAGTTTATTTGATAGGTGTTGCCACTGAGTTGATCATACTCGTAGAGCAGCAGACCTCATCATCGTGACATGATCAACCGATCGACCCACTGCTAACCACAGGTCTCCTCTCAGAATTAGAAGGGTTTAGACTTGAGACTATCCAATCCAGACAGAATTGGCAAACTTCACACACTTTTGAGAACATTATGGAGGACTCTCAGGCATGTAGGTTTCCTCACGATATTTTCCTTCACCGTTAGAGTACGTGATATTTAATTGCAGGCCCCATACTTGACATCAAAAGCGGCCCAACCTAATGATAAAGAAGTAAGCTTGCAACCACAGACGTCAAGTAGAACATTTATATCACAGCTTGTAACTAGCAAAATCTGTGATGTGTCACTCATCGTCCCAAACGCCCATCAAGAAGCTTCGCTTCGCTTTGAAGATTTGGGCCTACCAAGCAGTCCGCTATTTTTTTATTTTTTCCAAAATAGCGGTCACGCATACCTAAAACCTGTATTAATCAATAGCTGGCATCAATACAAACAAGATAATTTTTATGATAGTGTTTAACCTATGATTAATACAGGTTTTATGAGTGGCCGCTATTTTGAAAAACAAAATAACGCAGGCCAGGCGCCATACTAAAATATTCAAACCCCTTTGACAGTTCTGTCGATACGAGCACACAGAAAAAAAAACTTACAGTCGAATTGAGAATCTCCTCCTTTTTTGAAGTCGGTTAAAAATTAGGTGCTATTAGAATCAGCACCTGTTGCTCTAGTTATATCACATCTCTCTGACTTCTGGGTACTTTCGGACGAATTGGAGTTTATTTGATAGGTGTCGTGATTAAACGATTTTCCGTACTTGTTTTGTATTGCGGGAAACTACCGCTCAGCGATAGTAAACCGCAATCAATTCCACCCGCACCACCTAGGTTTCTGGAGCACTTCGACAACCCGTTGTGCCAGATCCTTTTCTCCACGCACATGCAAACTGTGGAATCAACTCCCATCGGCGATGTTCCCTTTAGATTACAACATGGGATTATTCAAGGGGCGGACCAACAAATTCCTAAAAGGCCGGCAACGCATCGGAGGTTGCTCTGGTGCTGCAAATGTTCATGGGCGGCGGTAATCACTTAACATCAGGTGACCCGCCTGCTCGTTTGCTCGCTATCTCTATTTAAAAAAAATGTTCCATTAGATGGGGTACCGCTTTTGTAGCACGTTTGTAAAGTACGCGGCAGAAAATAATGTTAAAATGACTTTCCGGCTTTGTAAAGCGTTGTCTCTGTCACTGATACTTATGTGACGTTTTGTCGGTCTCAACGACAGAGACAATGCTCTACAAAACCGCTACCTCTTTCTAAAGGTCGATGTACATTACTTTCTGCCGCATACTGTAGTAATATTTATGGTATACTAGCTGATGCCCGCGACTTCGTCCGCGTGGAATTAGGTTTTTAAAAATCCCGTGTGAAATTGGCAATTTTTTTATTTTTTCTCTCCATAAGAACCATCCTGGTACTTCAAGGAATATTATGAAAAAATAATTAGCGAAATCGGTTCAGCTGTTCTCGAGATTTGCGATCAGCAACACATTCAGCGATTCACTTTATATATAGAGATAAAAAAATATAATAAAAAATATATAAAATATAATAAATAAAACGTATGCTGAATGTGTTTGGTTTCCTATAGTGTTGCTAGTTCAACCATTTGGTAGTTATCTGGCGCTTTTATTTTATTATTTATTATCATGTAATTCTAACTTTTTATGGCTTTTTATTCGTTTTTACTTTTAAAAATAGGTTGAAAAATAAATAACTGTCGTAAATAAATAATTGAGCACGGGTTTCCTCTCAGAATGAGAAAGGTTTGAATAGTCAACCACACTGGCCAAGTACGAGTTGGCAGACTTCACACATTTTTGAGAACATTATGGAGAACTCTCGGGCATGCAGGTTTCCTTGCGATATTTTCATTCACCGATAAAGCAAGTGATATTTAATTGCTTAGAACGAACATAAAGGTATGGTTCCGAACCATGCTGCACGCAGCAGCACTGCGGCAACAGTGCTGTCACCAGCGCTATTATATTTATATATTAATCTAAATTAAGTCTTAATTATTGCTAATGCTTATAATAATAATATTATTTCTTTTTATTTGACAAGATAATTTGCAAATGCTGTGTACCTACACATTTTATTGATACATTTATCAGCCTGTTTGTATATAAGTGTCGTAGTATATATGTAAAATTTATGTATTGTATCTGTTCCAAAAAAAAATAGGGTCACGTTAGCAGCCTTCGGGTACGACCAACTCAATATTCGACGCAACCAATATTAATCGATTTGTTCGATATAAAGCTCACACTCTGGATTACATAAAATGGATTAAATGTATTTTTAATCCCATTATGGTAGAACAAAACGTGAGCCGTTATTTCCGGAGATATGATTGAATTGTGTGATTGAAATGTCCACATAGAAGTTAATTATTGGAGCGTGCAGTTGCTGATCGAATACGCTATGTGTACTGAATTGTTTGACCGAATGAATGAATGTTTGACCGAGTGGATTTAGGTTTTTGAAAATCCCGTAGGAACTCTTTAATTTTGCGGGATAAAAAGTAGCCTATGTCACTCTCCAAGTCTTAGACTACACCCATGCCAAAAATCACGTCGATCCGTTGCACGTGAGTGAAGGACAAACCAACAAACCAATAAACCAACAAACCAACAAACAAACACACTTTCGCATTCATAATAGGGGTAGTGATAAACGAAGTTCAAGTAGAACCACACGGGAAATTTCAAAAAATTATAAAGAAACGAATATTTCAAATTGATCGAATAAAAACGACAGCCATGAAATCTAGTGATTGATTGTGCAATGCAACAAAGGATTGGTTTGAATCGCGTTAAGGCATCGATACACCAAACGCATATATATATATAACACACAGTACGCGGCAGAAAGTAATGTACATCGGCCTTTAGAATGACATTTCGGCTTTGTAGGGCGTTATCTCTGTCACTCATACCTATTTGAAGTTTTGTCGCTCTACAAATCTGCTATCTCCGTCTAAATGTCGATGTAAATTACTTTCGGCCGCGTACTGTACTCTGTACTGTGCTTTTTTAGGGTTCCTTTTGAAGGGCTGCCAACGGGACCTTGTAGGCTGCCGAATGCAAAGCAACTACAACTTTTCCATGCAACCTTGTCATTTAGAAATTTGTCAATTGTATAATAACCGCGAACAAATGTTGTTTAACATGGCATAAAGGTTAAATAAGACACGTCATCTAAATGACGAATCTAAAGAAGCTCATACTTGTTGTATTATCTTGGCTATGAATTCCAGTGACGGCGATCAAGCACTACACTTTCGTCATCCGAGTTCTATCCGTCATCCGTGAGAATACCAGCGATTATCTACGATATATGTCATAAGCTCCCATACGAAACAAAAAGGAACATATTGATGAGTGCGTAACTGCCGTGAGTGTATCACACTCCGACTCCCAATGTAGGTGAACCATGAATCAATAAATCGTGATTCATCATGCAAGCGCGTAGCGTGCACCGAATCATGATTTGTGGCCATCATGCGACTTGCTTGAATGCTTTGAATACATTCAATGTAACTGACGGAAATACAAGGACGTAATTTGACGAGGAATATTTTGTGAAGGCTCCTTTTTACCTGACTGCGGCGATGCTCAAAAAGAGGGTTATGTGTTCGACCTCCACTCGTAAAAAGTGGTGATAACTGCGAAATTTTTTATTAACAAAAATTACACTCGACTTGCCCATGCCGAATCGTCAGAACTCGGAAGTAGCGGCTAAACCTGATTTTTCATATTTAGTCAAAATGCATTTTTACATTTTAAATGAAGTCCATTTTTCATCTCCAACTTGGTAAAAGACAATAAATTCTTTTCAGAAATGTCGCTACGTGACCCAACTTGGCGGCAGTTGACGACATTTTAAAAATTAACGTTCCTGACCAAATTTACGATCCTTTTATTCATAAGAACACAAATTTAATTACGGAATAGAATCTTCTGTTTTATATTTGGTTCAAAAATTCGGAAACACAAGTTTTGAAGTAAAAACTTGCTTAGGCGCTTGAGCGATTTTGGGGTGGGTAAAAAGTCGTTTCGCCGGAGTCACCCGGAGTGCCCATAGATATATTATAAAGAACTGAACTGGTGGTTACTTGTTTTAGTTTACAAATTATGAAAGA
Organism: Maniola hyperantus; assembly: GCF_902806685.2. Taxonomy (NCBI): domain Eukaryota; kingdom Metazoa; phylum Arthropoda; class Insecta; order Lepidoptera; family Nymphalidae; genus Maniola; species Maniola hyperantus. The sequence continues at coordinate 4,378,821 of NC_048560.1, forward strand.
AGATATTTTAAGAATGTATGGACCTGGGCCAAATCTTGTATAGTATATGCAAAAATATGTAAGATACCTTAAAATAGCGTTTCAAAATAACATTTTCTTTGAAATTAAAAGAAAATTTTGTTTGCCGTTACAAAACAAGAGTTTACGCTGTGAATTGCAACACGCTGTGAATTAGAAAACATGGTAGATTGTACATCAGTAATCAGATGCCATTATCGAAAATCCATGAAATTACATCTTTGATTTTTGATGCAATTCATTTTTTTTTAAAGAATATTAGTCATGTTAAATGACTAATATTCCCCTTCTCTCTCCAACTAAGCGTCAGGCTTGTGCTAGGAGTAGGTACGACAATAGTGCAACGGGCGGGGTTTGAACCGTCGCGACCTTTCGGTTTTCAGTCCACTCCTTTACCCGTTGAGCTATTGAGGCTTATTTGGAAGACCATACACACTAAGTCAATAAGGTGACACGTTTAAGGAGCTATTGTTCTTAGGTAAGGCGGTATCTAGTACAGCGTAGCGAAACCAATAATTAATCTATGGAAAAGACTATTGTCATTTTATTTTTTGAAAAGGTCCGTGGGCCCATGGCATTTTGCCAGGCTTGCCACTCTTTTGTTACGCCACTGATCAGCACCATGTTAACATGAGGACCATTTGACACAAAGTGACAATTTTAATTCCCGGTATGCTCGGTGGGGCGCTTCCAAACCCGAACAAAAAATAATTGTAATTTTGTATGCACAGCTTATCCAGCGTACTTGTATATGTCCATGTTTTTGTCCCCAGAAGAAAAGTATCGAAGCATAAAGAATTAAACGCCTATGTTGACAATTAAATAGTTTCCATTTTGATATTTCAGGTTTGATATAAATATTTGAATCATATCATAGCATCGAGTCGTTAACACGACAAAACTTTCGAAAGCCATGCGAAGCGGTCACGCAAGGCGTTTATTTCTCACTTTAAAAACAACTAGGCACTCGTATTTAGGTGCCTGGGTCACGTCACCCGTGGAACTTAGTATAGGGTAGGGGGGCTAGGACAAAATATCTTATAAGGAAACGTAAAAATACGTTCCTTTTTGTTTTATAAATGGGAGCTTATGACATAAATGTAGATAATCGCTGGTATTCTCACGGATGACGGATAGAACTCGGATGTCGGAAATACAATGCGTAATCGCCGCAAGGGTGTAAAATAGGGGTTTGAAATTTGTGTAGTCCACGCGGACGTAATCGCAGGCATAAACTAGTATTAGCAAAAAAGTATTCCTGTAAGAAGACTGGTTAAGCTTAAGGCGAGTCACCGAGGCGGACAGCGCGACTTTGACGTAAACCGCTTGGCAACGTTCAAATTCTGTGTTTCAAACGTTAAATTTGAATTTAATAAATAATTTAATAAAATAGAACCTGTTAAATTTTGGTTTTCAATAGAAGTCCTGTTGAAAACCAAAATTTAACAGGTTCTCTGTAGTACTTAAAGACAAATATTTCCATATAAAAATTATTTGCGTTTTAGACTTTTATTTCGGCTTATTTCAAGATTTTATTTGATCGAGTGAAGTACTTCCTATTGTGTATCAAAGTAGCACATTCTTTAGACAATGTCTTTAGGTATATTGTACATTTTTAGCAAGGCCATTATTTAATAGTAAATACCTAAAACATTTGATCTAGCAAACCAGTTTTTTCCGCTTAGCCTCGGTGACTCGCCTTAAAACAATTTAGAAACGATCGATTCCTTCTAATCGCAAATCGAATCAAGGCAACAGAGCTCGTAAAAGGAATAGGTATCGATTATCGGAAAGGGTTGTCTAATTGGAAAACGATGAGGTCATTCTATACGATCGGACATATAAATGTCACAAAGAAAACTAATTAAAGTTAGGACAATGGATGTCCGAGCCATGGTTGGACTTTCATTATGCATTGGCTTTTTCTTTTAGTTTAATCTAAATATATAAAAGGAAAAGGTAACTGACTGACTCACTGACTGACTGACTGATCTATCAACGCATAGCTGAAACTACTCGGATCGGGTTGAATTTGGCATGCAGATAGCTATTATGACGTAGGCATCCGCTAAGAAAGGATTGATAGGTCAGTCAGTCAGTCACCTTTTCCTTTTATATATTTAGATTAAAATTGATCTTAAAAATCTTAAAATTACGGTTTTCATTATTTCTATGAGTTTCAAATTTCCTATGACTATTTCGGGCCCACATTCTCTCCGAAATATCAATGCTGTTATCTCTAGCCCTGGTATGACGAGTGTTGACATAGTTAGACCGAAACTGGCACAAGATAAGACCCAGCATACGGGATCATTAAAACAGTAGGCTTTTATCGCGAGATGGAAATCGTGCAGGTGTTTTAATAGCTTACAGTATACGTAGTTCACATAGTTACTCTACATCGCCTAATTTTGGGTATTTTCTTCGAAAATGTAACTAAGTTTTTTTAACTAAAAATGGCGAGCAAACGTCCAGGCGGGTCACGATGTTAAAATAGTGGTTAAATAACAAAAATTCCCGGAGAGCCAAATGTTGGTGGAAAGCTGGGGTTTATCATTACAAATAAAGTTTTAAAAATCCCCATCGATCCTATGTGTGCTACAAGAGTTATTAGGGGTCTAAGGTCGAAATTTGAGGTTTTTTGGATTTTTCTCGAAAACGGTAAGTTTTATCAAAAAAAACCTCAAACCAAAGTTGTAGATCTTAAAATTCTCTACAAAAAAGGTTTTCATAGTTTTTTTTCTTAATCTTAATTTGTAAGTTGAAAGTACTAATTATATTTGTTGATAAACACATTTTTTTTGTTGTGTAAACACAAATTCCCGGTTTTCGAATTTTCGCTTTACGTGTGCTATAAGATCTATACCTACCTGCCAAATTTCATTATTCTAGGTTAACGGGAAGTAGGCTCTGTAGGTTTCTTGACAGATACGACAGAGAGACAGACAGACAACGAAGTGATTCTATAAGGGTTCCTTTTTCCTTTTGAGGTACGGAACCCAAAAAATGCCTAATTTTAGGCGGTGTAAGGTGACACAAATATACAGTTTGTATAAGTATGTACAGTAGGTATACACCTGCACGATTCTCATCGCACGATAAAAGCTTTTTGTTCTAATGATCCTCGTCTTTATCTTGGGCCAGTTGTCTCGCAACTGTGTCAACATACATCGGCATCCCAGGGTCAGTTAAGGTTACATTTCTTACGCGTTTCTCCATACAAACGTATTCATCATTATGATCGACCCATTGCCGGCTCAGTACAGAGCACGGGTCTCCTCTCAGTATAAGAAGGGTTTGACCATAGTCCACCACGTTGGCCAAGTGCAGATTGGCAGACTTCACACACCTTTGAAAACATTATGGAGAACTCTCAGGCATGCGAATTTCCTCTCGATATTTTCCTTCACTGTTAAAGCGAGTGATATTTAATTTCTTAAAACGCACATAACTCTGAAAAGTTAGAGGTGTTCACCCCAACCTCCGCAATAGGAGCCGGACGTCCTAACCACTAGGCTACCACGGCTTAGGTTCTCGAAAGCGTCTCGGGCGCGTTTGGAACCCTCATTAGTTTTAAGTTTGCGTGATAATAATTATCACCACTATTCTTACAAATCCAACAATTGACAACCAAAAAGAGTAATTTTGGGGGGTCTTCCAACGCTGCGTCTTCCGGTGCGAGGTCGCCATTCCAGCACCTTGGGAGCCCAACGTCTATCGGTTGTACGAACTATGTGCCCTGCCCATTGCCTCTTCAGCTTCGCAACCCGTTGAGCTATGTCGGTTACTCTAGTTCTCCTACGGATCTCCTAATTTCTGATTTGATATCGTAGAGAAAGTCCAAGCATATAACTCTCTCCATCGCCCGCTGAGTGACTCTGATCTTTCTTATGAGGCCCATAGTTCTCGAGATATACCTAGATATATAAGTACCTACAGTAGCTATACAAAACACTGTAAACAATAAACAAAACTTAAAAGAGTTCAGTAGTTTTACCTTACATTTCAGCATGTAGCAACAGAAACTTCAGAAAAAAAAGTAAAAGCAACGAAACATGCCATATCATTCGAAACGTTCAATATTAGAGCAAAAAATATACCTTCGAATTGAAAAATTATATCAATTTTTCCCAGAACATTTATGCGATCGAACGGGGCGGGAGGAAATTGTGGGAACGAGCAGTTATGACGTATACTTTGCCGTAATTTAAACTTTGTGTGTTAGCAACAGTACCGTTGCTCTAAATACGTTACGTTACGTTACTTACGTTAAATAAAAAAAACCGCTTAAGCGCGAGTCGGACTCGCACATGAAGTGTTCCAAACCAATCTACTTGCAATCTGCTTGACTTTGACTACAGTGATAGTTTGCATCCCGGCGACTAAAGTCTACTTTTTATCCCGGAAAGTGAAAGAGTAACCACAAAATTTAAAAAAACCGGTCAAATCATGCCTGTGACTTCGTGGACTTGAATTTAAGTTTTTTTTAATCCCGCGGGAACTTTAATTTGCCGGGACAAAAAGTAGCCTATGTCTATTCCCGGTATGCACTTTTGTACCCCACAAAAACTGGCTAAACGGACGGACAAACAGTCTTTCGCATTTACAAATAATATTAGTATGGATATTGAAATAATAATCCATACTTATATTATAAATGCGAAAGTGAGTCTGTCTATCTGTATGTTTGGCTGTCTGCTAGCTTTTCAGGGCCCAACAGTTTGACCGATTTTGATTAAATTTAGTACAGAGCTAGCTTACATTCCGGGGAAGGACATAGGCTACTTTTATCCCGGAAAATCAAAGGTTTTTAAAAAACTAAATCCAAAAGAAAAAGAAAAGAGAGGAGAGGAAGACCAAAAGGATGGATAATGGGTCGACGGATGATAGATGTGAGTGGAAGAAGAAGACATGTTGTGTGCTTGTGCCGACCCCACGTAGCGTGGGATAACGACATGAAGAGGGGTTGGATATTGAAATAATACTTTGATGATTCGCATAGCAATTTATGTGAGTAGATACATAACAACCTTATTCAAACTTAGTTAATCGTATAGAAACACGAACTAAATTCCCAAAAAGTTTCCTAATATTTTCCATTTATAGCATAAAAATTCCCTTACCCAGTTATCCTTTCAGAAAGTTGGGCGTAAAACTTTATTATTTAATCCACTTAAGGAATTTTTGTTCGAGGCCCGCAAAAGATTCGTAGTATAATAAAATTGCTGTTTTAATAATAAAACGTTTACAGACTTCAAAAAGTTTCTTTTTAATAAGAAGGCAATTGTTAGCCCTTGACTGTGATCTCACCAGCTCAACTGATTCACTAACTCAATGTCTAACTCTGAGTAATAGCCACCGAGCTCATTTGACATGATTTTTATTACATTGAAGGTTTTCTACGAACAATTATTTAATGTCACTCAGTGAAACAGCAATGTAGAAGCAACCAATGTCAAATGAGCTCTGTGGGCTTTGTGGCTTTGATTCAGTGTTAGAGACGGAGTTAGCGAATCCCCTCGCTGGTTTTTTTTTTTTCCTTATTGTTGAGTGCCAATTAGCTACTCAATTATATTACGATCTTGCCTAATGTATGACTAATAAGTAATTTTATTTTAACCTAAACTTATAAATTATCTTATATACTAAGAAATTGTCCACTGACGCATCTTAGTCTTTCTTGATTTGAGATATGACACTTTGTTCACGTGTTCTTTCAGCACTTACACTATGTACACTATCACTAATCACTATACACTAACTCAAAAGGTTTGGTCCTTTTTAGTCTTCTCACTGTCTCCGTTACGTCAAGCAGCTGGATTGCTTCAACGTTAACGTGGTGGTGAAGCCTATAGTCGTGGGCTTTAGCAGATTTGGTGATAACTTTATGGACGTATGACCTCGCTGGTGGAGTGATAAAAGGTGTATAGGTACCTAGCAGTTTTATTAAAACCACGCCCCTACTCGTTTAAGTAGTCTGGGTTTAAACAAACTACCATATCCCTTTTTAGGGTAGCATCACCCCTTTACCCATCAAAAATCAACTTATCATGAATTAAAAACAGTACCCTTATTATATCACTACCCTTATTATAAATGCGAAAGTGTGTTTGTTTGTCGTCGCAACGGTGCAACGGATTGACGAGATTTTGTACAAGGCTATAGATAAAGACCTGGAGAGTGACATAGGCTATTTTTATCCCGGAAAATTAAAGAGTTCCCACGGGATTTTTCAAAACCTAATTCCACGCGGACGAAGTCGCGGGCATCAGCTAGTGATATAAAAAAACTTTCTTAGCATGGTAATGAGTTGCCTCAACAGCTTTTATAGTTCTAATAAGTTTAAGTGGTATTGTGACATGGTGATCTAAATATAGGTATAAAAGGAAAAGCTGACTGACTGACTGACTGATCTGTCTACGCACAGCTCAAACTACTCAATGGATCGGGCTGAAATTTGGCATGCAGATAGCTATGATGTAGGCATCCGCTAAGAAAGGATTTTTGAAAATTCTACCCCTAAGAGGGTAAAATAGCGGTTTGAAATTTGTGTAGTCCACGCGGACGAAGTCGCAAGCATAAGCTAGTAATACATAAATAATAACATACACACATAAATACAAAGTTAAGAGAAACCATTAGTTCCAGTCAATAGATTTTAATTTCGCGCGTAAACTACGCTTCCATTAGGGGGCGCCATTTTGTGTACAGATAATTTACTAAAATGGCCGATGACTGGCGAGTTGCGTTCGGAAACTTTGATTTACAATGTTTGCGCGATACCGCCTTTGAGGCTACGTTCTCTTTGTGAGAAAAGAATTTACTGAACTAAAAGCTACTAGAAGCATGTTTTTATAAATGAATATTTTGAATGAAAATTAATAAAGTATTTATTATTTTCACGAAATAAAAATAATGATGATTAATTGAATTATAATTATTATAAGTCGCTTCAATTGAATATATTTCAATTTTCATAAATTATATTTGTTGCCTTTATTATTCTGCTGTTTTCAGTATTCCGTAACTCTATTAGAGAAAAAGGAAATCGTTATAGGATCACTTCGTTTTCTGTCTGTCTGTCTGTGACTCATCGGGCTTACAAAATTGTACAGCTTTGGGAAAATGCAGGTTAGAGAGGAATTTAATTTCAGAACTGAGCACTGGGCAGGCATGTTGATCATACCGCCCTCCTGTACCCATGTCCCGTATACGAAACTTTACTCATTTACTGAAAACAATAGACTCAAATTGCTTTTCAATTTGTATCTATTCTATGAATGGGAATATTATGAGTGGGAAAGTGTGTTTGTTTGTCGATCTATTAACTTTTCACGTCCTATTCGCTCCGATTTTGACGAAGAGCTTGCATCCAAATGATCCAGAAGTGAGAAGACTTACATAGGCTGCTTTTTATCCCGAAGAATTAAACAGTTCTCCTCCGTAGTTGTTTCAGGCATCTACTAGTTCTACTTACTCGTAATAAAGTGTGTTTATTTGTTGGTTTATCCTTCAATCACACGTAAAATAAGGATGAAAAAAAATGTTATAAGAGGAAAATCTCAGAGAGTGATTTGGGCTAGTTGCATTTTTTTTAATTCAGATTCAAGTAAGCCCTTGACTGCAATCTCACCTGGTGGTAAGTGACGATGCAGTCTAAGATCGATCAATTATGCTGGTTGAGCAACGTTGATATTATTCGGTAACTGGATGTATATCAGTTATTATAGTCTTAGTGCAAAAAAAAAATTACGAGACATTTCACCGCGATCAATAGCCTCATCTGGTGACAGAAGTGCTGGCTCATTTTTGTGCAACGAATCAGCCTGGCTGTAGAGCGCAGAAATGCAGCCAGTATTCTTGGCACCATTCCACGTGACCATGATTTGTATAGCATGATTTGAAAGCTAGCTTTAAGTTTTATTGTAATATTTTCATTTAAAAAATTCATAAGTACATAGATTTATGTTTTAAAAAAGAACTGAAAAATTAAGATAACTGTAAAATTAAAAACTTTGTTTTTAAAACTTAATTTTACGATTGTCATCTCTTTGTCATCTTATCCTCCTCGAATGACCTTAACTCCAAAGTTTGGCCTGCTCATTAAGACCTAACAAAAGGAAAACTTTCTTTGAATGAACCGTGAAACTGATACCGTCTGAGTCTGAGCCGTTGATGAAAGTTATAACTTTAGACATTGACGTCAATGGAGAAGTTTTCATTTTTAGGGTTCAGTACTTAGCTGCTACTCTGCCCAGTGGCAAGTGGTACTTATGTGTGTAACCGTCTACCTCCCATGGCCCCACAAAGGTTTTTGAAAATCCCGTAGCAACGTAAATAGTCTTCCCAATATCATAAAAAAGTGTGAGATCTACCAATTTGCTGATGACACTTGCCTCGTCGCTGCGGCCGGCAATATAGAAGAGGCGCTCACGCTACTTCAAGATGATTTTGACACGCTGGCAAAATGGTCACATGACTCTGGATTGGTGCTCAATGCCAGCAAAACTAAGGTAATATACATTAGTACTAGCCAAAATAGAAGCTCGTATAAGCCTAAACTAATAGCACATAATCACCATTGCCTCCATGTGAACACCGCTAACAATCGAACACCTTGTACATGTGATGCAATCGACGTAGTCGACAAGCACACATACCTTGGGCTTGTGATTGACAATCGACTCAACTGGATAGACCACGTTAACCATGTGTGCGACAGGCTTAGAGGAATTCTAGCTAAATTTTCTCTAATAAAATACAAAATACCATACAAAACACTGTTATTACTGTACACATCTTTGGCTGAATCAGTTATATCCTACGGATTGTCAAGCTACGGAAGAACGTACAAAACTCATCTTGATAAAATATTTGCACTTCAAATGCGGATCCTAAAGCAAATAGTTCCAAATAAAATAAAATTAGCCTATAAAGATGACTACCGTAAGCTATTTGCTTTCTGCAAAATAATACCTGTACATGAAAAAACAGAACTGACATTATTACATGAACAATATTTTAATGAAGACTTAAGAAAAGTACAGATCCCATATTCAGCCCGAAGAATTGACTACCCTAAACTCCTATTACCTAAATATAACAACTTATATGGAAAAAGAAGGCTAAATTACGTCGTACCTAACCTAATTAACCAGCTTCCAAAGTCACTCACCGACGTCATAAATCGTAAAAATATAAAATTTAAACTAAAAGAATACTATCAACAAATTATAATATCGAAATACAATAATTAAACTTTAAAACATGTCATCAATATCAATTAATATCGAATTTATAAATAAGTACTCTATGAATTAAAAGAATACCATCTATAACTAACACTTACTAATAAAACTAATACCTAACTTATACTACTACTTTATAGTTACTAATAATACTAATAACTAAACTTACTAATAATACTAATAACTTGCCAATAACATTCACCAAAATCAATCACACACTAGCAAAATATTAATGGATATATTGCACTTAAATAAAATAATCACCCTGTACCAGAATTTAAACATCATACACGAAGTAGTGTGCACAGAACACTATTACTCCTACCGTAGTGTGAGTGAGCGTCTTACGCTCGTCATATTGTGTTACTATTCCGCTGTGATATAAATAACGAACTTTTTCTTACCTACCTACATTTATCTATAAATTTAATGATTGTGTTTTTACCTACTAAGTATATTTAGTTTAAAAATAACCTACATTTAGTTCAATGTTGTTAGTTTATATAAGTAAGTATTGTTATTTAGCTTTAAGTATTATACCATTAAATTAATGTGCTACGTGTACCTATCTACTGTCGACGGCATTGGTGTACGGAAAAACTTATGATTTAAAGTTTATGATTACACCTAAACTTATTGTAAAATGTACATATTCTTCCTAAATAAATAAATTATTTATTATTATTATTATTAACTCTTTGATTTTCCAGTATAAAAAGTTGGTAGCCAATGTCATTACCCAGGTCTTTAGCTAAACCCATGCAAAAAATCACGTCGATCTGTTGCTCCGTTGCGACGTGATTGAAGGACAAACCAATGAACCAACAAACTAACACACTTTCACATTTATAATAGGGGTGATTTACCTAAGTTGTTAGTTGTGTTAAATAGTGTGTTAGTAACAATATTTATTTTATTTTATTTTATTTTATTTTATTATAAAGGCACACAAAACAGGTTTCAGCTATAAATGGTCCAAATAAAAATTAAAAACAATAGATTAAGATCTAAGCGGTAACCCTTAATATGTGTACACAACAATTATTCTTAAATTAAATTTTCTTATAATTAGGTATGTTAGTACTAAGAAAAGCACTACCCATATTATAAACGTGTCCGGGATCGAAACTACGACCTCCCGAATAGGAGCCCATCCATCCATTTCATCCATTCCATCTTAGACTGCATTATCACATACCACCAGGTGAAATTATAGTCAAGGGTAACTTGTATCTGAATAAAAGAAATAAAAACTATCACCACTCTCTTTTAAAAATAATCAATTCAATTATTCAATTCGATTCAAATTACTTGTATGGAATTAAACGTAAGGAATGTAAGGAGAAGAACAAAATATGTAAGAAATATAACACTAAAAAAAATATAACACAAGTGGTTTGATCAAATTACTTACTAGGTTTAAAAATAGATATTGATACCAGACATTACGCCCATAATAGTAGTAGAGTACTAGACGAACCGACGCCAAAGGTTTACTGATCGTGAATTTTGTAGGATCACGTCGGAGCCTCCGTGGAAATGTGCCAAATTTCCGTATGCTTAGTACGAGATTTTACGTCTCACCAACGTTGATAGTATTCGAGTGTCGAAACACTTCAGCGTTATAGTCAACTGGATCTTAACCTGCTTAGTTTTAAAGCTCAAGTTTGTCTTCACATCTACAGCCAGCGCTCCAAGCCGAAACGTTCATTACCATCAACTGACAGACGTTCACTGCTGGACATAGGTCTCTTGTAGGGACTTCCACACACCACGTTCTTGCGCCGCCTGAATTCAGCTGCAACTCGTCTGATGTCATCCGTCCACCTAGTGGGGGGGGGTCTTCCAACGCTGCGTCTTCCGGTGCAAGATCGCCATTCCAGCATCTTGGGACTCCAATGTCTATCGGTTGTACGAACTATGTGCCCGGCCCATTGCTACTTCAGCTTCGCAACCCGTTGAGCTATGTAGTAGTATTGAATTTTTGACTTCAATTCAAGGGTCTTACGATCCATTTTGCTTTGACGTTATTGTGTTTCGACTTTCAAATACTATCAACGTTGGCGAGACGTAAAATCTTATACTAAGCGTACCGATATGAAAAGTCGTTCAGCCCGCCGACAAGCATTCTACAATTTGTCCGTATTTTAAGCCTGTATTTAATTTTGGCTGTTATGTATAATTTTTCATTTCCATAAAAGTTTTATATAGGACGATTAACTTTGAAGTATGGGGTCACGGCTCTCACAACGATAAACTGTTCGCATAGTCCGTACAAAAAGACTCTTCACGTTCTTCTATTTTAACTCTGTGGGTCAATTGTGCTTCAAAATAAGCACTAAAATCACAGATATGGCCAGATTTGCAACTAGCGTGGCCCCCTCAGTCCCTCTCACTCAAGCAGATTTTCTTACTTGTGAAATGTCATTCCTTCTACACTTCACGTTGTTTGTCAAATACTCACGTACAAATACATTTTGACAAACAAAAAAAGTGGCCACGGTGATAAGGACAAAACATAATAATTTTTTCACGTTCTAACAAGAGCTTAAATGCATTTAGCTATCTCGCTCTAACAGTAAGTGTAACAATAGGGTGTCACTACTTCTAACAGTCCTTATTCTGAGACTAAAATCGTAGTTTTGACATGAGACATAAAGTTAAAATGGCGCGTGAGGACTTAAACTTTACGCGTTATATAATCCATGAACAACTCACTCGCCATATTTGCTCTAAGTGTCAACTGTCATGTCAAAAGTACGGCAAAATTGGCGAGTCAGTTCTCAAAATGTATGCACTATACAGGGTGTAACCAGAATGCTATAAAAACTTAGCATTATTTGCAATATATTGTAAACTTTTACAAAATTATAGGAATTTTTTTATATTTTTTTGCGTTTTATTTGCACGCTAATTTGCAAGGTTCTCCTTTCGTATGTTTTTGTCTTTGTTTTTGTATGTGTGTGTGCAATAAAGTATACAACTTAGGGCCGGTTGTTTCAACAAATTTTGACGGACACGTAACCTTTAAATATGGCGCTAACAAACGTAAGAAAAGAAAAAGCGTTGATTCGGCATCTATTAGCGCTAACGTTCGTTAAAAAGTTACGTTTACGTTAACCAGTGCTGGCGCCATTGGTGATCGTCAAATCAGTTCGTAACTTCATACTTCTTACCAACGGAATATTTTATTTACAAATTATAATGGAATCAATTGAATTCAATGCTTTTAATGATAGTTTTTTTGAAGATGAAAGAGAATTTAAAAAAAAGAAAAAGTGTTTAAAATGCGAAGTAGCAATATCAATAACTATATAATTTAATATAAAATGAAATAAAAAAGGATACGGAAAAGTAAGTTAATTTTTAGGGTTAGTTTCGTAACCAGAATAACAATGACGAACAGTTTTTCGTACAATGAAGCAACGCTCTTAAATTAACAGATGTTAAAATTCGTCTACGTCTGTTAAATTTTAACGAACGTATCTTACGAAGACCAATGGGTTGAAACAACCGGCCCTTATTATCAATCCACTCGAACGAAGTCGCGAGCATCAGCTAGTTAACATTATTTGTATGGATCACTTTGTTTTTAGGCAAAAGCTAATAAAGAAGAAGAGCGGTAGTTAGTATAATATTATAGCTTTGGAAATTGGATTATCCCGCTAAGCTCCACGCATTTTGACTATCCGAACACATCGTGCGTAGCGTTGTGAACGAAGAGAAAACTGGTCAAGTGCGAGCGAGGGTTCCGTACTCGGGTCTTTTTTCTGGTTAGGACGTCCGCCTTCTAATCGGAGGTCGGGGGTTCGATCCCGGGCACGCACCTCTAACTTTTCGGAGTTATGTGCGTTTTAAGTAATTAAATATCACTTGCTTTAATGGTGAAGGAAAACATCATGAAAAAACCTGCATGCCTGATAATAAAATAATAAAACTAAAGGTATAAGGGTTCCAAACGCGCCCGAGACGCTTTCGAGAACCTAAGCCGTGGTAGCCTAGTGGTTAGGACGTCCGGCTCCTGTTGCGGAGGTTGGGGGTTCAACACCTCTAACTTTTCAGAGTTATGTGCGTTTTAAGAAATTAAATATCACTCGCTTTAACAGTGAAGGAAAATATCGAGAGGAAATCCGCATGCCTGAGAGTTCTCCACAATGTTTTCAAAGGTGTGTGTGAAGTCTACCAATCCGCACATGGCCAGCGTGGTAGACTATGGACAAAACCCTTCTCACTCTGAGAGGAGACCCGCGTGCTCTGTAGTGAGCACTTTGCATGATAAATCAAAAACTGTTCTGCACAAAAACAAATAAAAATCTGTTTTAGAATATTATGAAGGTTTTTTATATAATACCCCACTTTTTTTAGTGATAAGTTTTTCTGTATGTTTTATTGTTTTAAAGTTGAAACACATTAAAAAAAAAAAAACCCCACTTGGTGTAGTTATCTTACTTTGAAAATTGGATATAAAAAATTACTATTAATGAAATTTTAAAATTAAAATATTTAATAAAATTAAATTTTTAAATAATAAAATTTTAATATTTTTTGTGACACGGCGGACAGAGGGACAGACAGACATACAGACAGACAGACAGACAACGAAGTGATCCTATAAGGGTTCTTTTTTTCCTTTTGAGGTACGGAACCCTAAAAATTGAGTTAGGCAACTCATACATCACTAAAAGGTAACCTGTCGAATTTAGATTGTATTTGGTAACTATTTTCCTTCTGAAGTAATATAAAATGTCTTATTTACTTTATGATGGATTATAAATAAATAGGACGAGAAAAGTGAGTCATCATTATGATCAACCTATCGCCGGCTCACTGTAGAGCAAGAGTCTCCTCTCAGAGTGAGTAGGGTTTGGTCATAGTCTACCACGCTGGCCATGTGCGGATTGGTAGACTTCACACACCTTTGAGAACATTATGGAGAACTCTCAGGCATGCAGGTTTTCTCACGATGTTTTTCTTCACCGTTAAAGCAAGTGATAATTAATTATTTAAAACGCACATAACTCCGAAACGTTAGAAGTGCGTGCCCGGGATCGAACCCACGACCTCCGATTAGAAGGCGGTTGTCCTAACTGCTAGGCTATCACAGCCCTTAAAAGTAATGGGTGCTAAATGTCACCCTTGGCAGAGGCTATTTTTAAACTTATCGGAGGTAAAATACTAAGTATTTACAGTTTACGAACGCTTTGCATTTTTAATTAAAACAGAGTAATTAGACGCCGAGGCACGTTCTGTTTTCATAGGATCTTTTGTAAACAGTTTCAGTTTACACAATCGAAAGCCTTGCTATAGTCCACAAAGTTGAAAATGACAGGACTACAGGAGTATCAGTTTCGTTATGTATCTCAATTATTATTAGCGCAGATAGTTTAGTGGTGGTAGGTGGTAGTGGCCATTCGGGGGGTCCACGGTTCAATACCGGGCACGTACCACTAACTTTTGGTAGTTACATATTGCTTCGCGAAATGGACACAACCCACACAGCGTGAGTTTTTGATATCAGTACCCTTATTATAAATGCGAAAGTGTGATTGTTTGTTAGTTTGTCCTTCAATCACGTCGCACAGATTGACGTGATTTTCATCGTGATTGTATAGATAAAGACCTGGAGAGTGACATAGGCTACTTTTTATCCCGGAAAATCAAAGAGTTCCCACGGGATTTTTTAAAAACCTAAATCCACGCGGGCGAAGCCGCGGTATCAGCTAGTTATTATTTATAGTAAATTAATATGGGTCAACTCAAATTTATTTACAGCCTACTAACTGTGCTACTAACAAAACCTTATCGTCAACTCATTTGGTCGTCCGGGCCCGATGCCACGTAGACAGTAGACACCGATTAGGGATATTGTTGTGGGTGTTCATAAAACTACCCTATCTCTTCCTTCACATATCATCATTAACGGATGATGCACCCCTTTGATGACTTAGGCCCGACCCTTCAGTGGAATTTGTAAATTAATGGGACACTTGACTCTTGAAATTAGCACTTTAAAACATCATATTTTACAAACGGATCTAGAAATCGAAAAATGGTGTTCGTGTTCCCACAACCACAGTATTTTTAAAAGACCTATTCAACGAGACCCTATATTATGGGGTAAACGAGAAAAAAAATTCATCCCTACTTTACATGTAAGAGAGCTATAACTACTAGCACAATTAATAGTCTCTGAGATTAACCGAGGACGGACGGATGGACAGACGGCCGGACATGGCGAAACTATAAGGGTTCCTTGTTTACTTCGGAACCCTAAAAAGACCATACAATAATTATTGTCTTTGTAACCACTTTGCTATTGACCGATTATGACCGTAAATAATCTTGTTTACTGTTGTTTCTTATACCAATATTTTGTACGCCAACCTCGTCACAAATATTAATGAAATTATCTTCATAGCAATAACAAACTTCCACCCTGACATTATTATACCTACCTACCGTACCAACATGCCATACTCTTTAATAGGATTAGACACGATGTTACATGCACGTTGTATAATAATCACCTCTAATTCCAACCTAAATCGGCTCAGTAAATTTCGACTACTATGCTCAAATATCACGCTCTAAGCGAACATCAACGTTATTATCTGCCCGCTAAAGTCCAAAATGGATGTTTGGTGCAGCTTATTTAATTAGGTGTCGGCTTTACTAATACCAATTTGTTGGTGCACTTTGAATAGGTTTCGATACGCTTGGTATGGAGGTCGTTTCTCATGTACGAGTTCATAGGTTTAATTTGACTTACGACCGGTTTCTAAACTCGCCAGTTATGTTCTCATTAGCTATTGATTCAATAAAGTTATGTATATGATAAACTTCGGTTAACTGTCCATGCGTTTCTGAATACAACAATACAACTATGACAGCGATAAACAGTTCACTATTCTGTCGCTAGATGGGTCTGTTACAGAAAACGAGTTTGAAATGCATATTATTCTTTTATTTCACCATCAATACTAGTTCCATTAGTAATAGTATTTTTTTCTATGCTAAATAAGTGACCAAACACTGTTTTTGCAAAGTAACAAACAACTTACTATTAAAATACTTTTTAATTTAAAAATACGCAAACCATGAACTACCTCTTGACAGATGAAACGTCAAATAACTTTATGGAATCGATAAACGACGCACGTTGACCAGTTAAGTTTAAACGGAGTTTATCTTGCATTGCGTTGTTCAGGAACGCACTGCCTCGAGTTATCAGACCAATAGCGCTATTAAGTATAAACCGTCATTAAAAGTACCACAGAAACCGGGCATTAATCGACAAATACAACCGTGTAACGGCTCGCCATCCCCGACATTTTATGCTGACTAATAAAGCCCAGAGTCATTTAGCGGGAGATGGATAGAGCTACTACGAGAGATGGACAATTTCACAGATGAACAGAACGTGATCTATCAACGCACAGCTCAAACTACTGGACGGATCGGGCTGAAATTTGGCATGCAGATAGCTATAATGACGTAGGCATCCGCTAAGATTTTTTTTTGAAAATTCAACCCCTAAGGGGGTGAAATAGAAGTTTGCAATTTGTGTAGTCCACATGGACGAAGTCGTGAACATAAGCTTGTCTGCGAAAAAAGAGTTCCCGCGGGCATCATTATTAAATTACGATGAAAAAATTACGTTTCAGCAATTTGCAGCGAAATACGTTACGATGAAGCCGAAGCCGTTGTCAAGCTGCCAAAGCCAGCAACGAGGAAGTCATTCAATTCAATACGGCTACAACGTTTTAAATTTTTGAATTTCATATTTTCAGCTTGCATTTTATCCCGTTACTACAAGTATATTTGTTTTTTCATCGATTTTTTAAACTAAACTATTTCATTTCGTTGCAATGTAAGGCTGTAACGAACGCTTCATAGAGTTTTATGGAAGGCAGCTGTTTTTAAGTTTGTATGTTATTGAGTTTAATCTCCTTTGTAACATTTTATAGGACTGTTTAAGAATTGTAAGATATATTTAATTATTAAACAATTGAACATAAAAATTACGGATCGAAAATATCATCTAAACCACCGCAACGAGGCAGGGTGCCCAGAACGCTGGCAGCGTTACCTCGTTGAATGGCCAGATTAATATTTATTATTTATTTTTAGAATGAAAATTTAAAAAATATAATGCAGTTATTTAGGTAATTCTTCATTCCATCTCCAAAAACTTTCGCCCATCATTTAATTACGAGTATTTTTTTAACAAATGTGACACCTGAGCGAAAAGTCCCTTGGGGAAAGTCCGCAGTTACATATCCAGAGCAATTTGCGCCACAATATATCTGCTGACAACAAGACTAATGGGCGAGTCTCACACATCAACGCGTGTACCTACTAATTACTGCTACCATTTATCACTTAGCTACACGGGGTGATTGCGACATATACCTATCTGTCGAACTGTACCGTTAAGTTGTATGGAGTGTATCCGATCCGGGATATCCATTGCTACGAGTATATCATACCTCTGTTCGTCATGGGCAGAGTGGGATATAGCAAACTGGAATAGGGTATTGGACTGTAGTAAGAAAATGATGTGATGTGTTGTTTGTATAGCGGTAGTTTATGGGGCTAGAATTCATTATTAAATAGAATAATTTAAAAAGTCATGATTTTTATTTATTTTTAGGTTTCCGTACCTCAAAAGGAAAAACGGAACGTTATAGGATCACTTTGTTGTCTGTCTGTCTGTCAAGAAACCTACCGAGTACATCCCGTTGACCTAGAATCATGATATTTGGCAGGCAGGTAGGTAGCAGACATTCGGGGAAAAAATCTGAAAACCGTGAATTAGGGTTAGATCACACAAAAAAAAAAATTGTAGTCATGAACTAAAAATTAGGATTTTCAATTTTCGTAGTAAGATAACTATATCAAGTCGGGTATGATATGAAAGGACTTCACCTGTGCAATCTGAAACAGATTTTTATTTATTTTTATGCATCATAGTTTTTGAAATATCGTGTAAAATGTTGAAAAAATGCGATTGTAGTACGGAACCCTCATTGCGCGAGCCTGACTCGCACTCGACCGTTTTTGACATGAACGTCACGCTGCGCTGTACGGAAGGTTAATAATCACGTCACAATACGTAAACGACAATTTTTTTTCAAGTCAAGGCCCGGCCGTCTTACTGACACTCGACTAGAAAACGCTTACTTCCCGGTCTCGTGCAGTAATGTACTCATTAGTCATTAATGATCATAACGTGAGCCCAAAGTTTGACTGACAGGTCATAATGAAGCGTATGAAGCCAACGCAATTAAGCCCGTTCGACCTTGTTCTGCTTTAACCACCTTAACCACACTGACTAGAGTGTACCGGCGATCACAGAATTCAGAAAAAGTATCATTATCATCATCATGATCAACTCATCACCGGCTCACTACAGAGCGCGGGTCTTCTCTCAGAGTGAGAAGGGTTTTTGGCCATAGTCTACCACGCTTGCCATGTGCGGATTGGTAGACTTCACACACCTTTGGGAACATTATGGAGAACTCTCAGGCATGCAGGTTTCCTCACGATATTTTCCTTCACCATTAAGGCAAATGATATTTAATTAATTAAAACGCACATAACTCCGAAAAGTTAGAGGTGTGTGCCCGGGATCGAACCCCCGACCTCCAATTAGAAGGCGGACGTCCTAACCACTAGGCTATCACAGCTTGAATATATAGAAATAGTAAATCCTGTGAACGGATGGGCTGTAAAAAGCTAGCAGACACTTTTATATCCTGTAAAATACAGATAAGTAGACAGGCAACATTGCGCCGATGTTCCAAATTTTAAAGCTTAGAATTTGACCAGCGCTTCGTCACCAATGAGCCTTCTAGCGCGACGGTCCACCGAATCCAATGCATCAAGCTTGTACTTGGCAGAGTCATCCCATAAATGGCCACAGTAAGTACTCCATGCACATATACTACCCGTGCGCGATAAGTTGAGACTCGCCTGGAATGCAACCCTCCGCCCGCTTGCCCTGTAACTTCCCCTCAAGCTCCCGTGTTGTACTGTAGACAACGCCATTTTTTTAACATCTTAGTCTCGTACTTGCTTACGTCACGCAACGACGACGCGCACCGATTTTTGTCTACAGTACAACCACGCGTCTGTGGCGTCACCGCTCCCCAGGTCTCAACTTATTGCGCACGAGTAGTATACAACCATAATGCTAGATCTAAGTTAAAGTCAAGTCAAATTTTTATTCAGAATAGGTAACATGTAACGCATGTTACGCTTACTGATGGTCAAACTGTCAAAATTGTTAATTTGTAAGATGATAATATTATAGTGGTGATACAAATACAAATACAAATTATTTATTTGCTGATTGTAGGTTACATTTATAAGTTGTCAATTAAAATTTTTGTTTCGAGCTACAATCTACCATACTATGGTATGCAAATTTGAATAGGTACACAAATAATAACTAATAACTACTTAAAACAAAACGTACGAGGGTTCCAAACGCGCCCAAGATCTCAAATAAATGTATCCTAAATTCCTATCTTGCTAGTGAAGAGATAAGACTTTTATTCGCCCCATTATAGTTAATATCTAAGATCAGCTCCGAGACTTGCTTACGACGCTCAAGGGAACAATACAATATTTGAGATGAATTCCTGTAATATTGTTACGCGACTGTAATTTTGTTAAGCGGTGATAGCCTAGTGGTTAAGACGTCGGCCTCCTGTTTGGGAGGTCGGGGGCACGCATTTCTTAATATTCGGAGTTATGTACAAGTTTTTTTTTTTTGTTGTATTGACCTGTAAATTTATAATTAAATTGTACTTTGAAGAAGATAAGAAGGTAATAGCTATTATATCTTCTGTCAAAGTCTGTCTAGAGGGTCAAATCTCTGTAGCTTTTTTAGTTGATGATGCCACCAATACCTAATTCCATGCAGACGAACGCCACGGTCTTGCGCTACCTGAATCCAACATCTCCATGCGACTCGTCTGATGTCGTCCGTCTACCTAGTGAGGGGTCTTCCAACACTGATTCTTCCGGTGCGAGGTCGCCATTCCAGCACCTTGGGGACCCCAACGTCTATCGGTTGTACGAACTATGTGCCCTGCCCATTGCCACTTCAGCTTCGCAACCCGTTGAGCTATGTCGCGTGGTACGGTTACGAGTACCATTTTAAAATTCTCGACCTGATGCTCGTTAATCTATAAATAAATAAAAATAAAGTAGGTAGGTACACTTTGCAATGTAACTTGTAACGTTTGGAGTGAGTCCGCAAGCGTGAGCTAAATATACGAAATGCCGCAACGTTTCCTTGCCACTGCAGTGCCGTGGCCCGTGAGTGGATGGATATTACAATTTACATCCTTTTTATCCCTATGTAAAGAATACCCGGCTAAGTTTGTTGTGGGCTCTTCTCAGACTTGGGCGCGTTTGGAACCCTCGTAGCTTTAGTTTTAAGTTTGCGAAATAATAATTATCACCACTATATCATACAAATCCAACAATAGAAAAGAGTAATCTATTTTGAATAAATCATTTGACTTTGACTACCCGACTACGGCAAAGCCAAAAGTAAGGAAGCTTTTCCTTTTATATATATATATATATATATAAATATATATATATATATATATATATATATATATATATATATATATATAGACTAGATGATTTCCGTGACTTTGCCCGAGTGGACAAAGTCACGGAAATCCCGTGGGAAACTCTTTAATTTTCCGGGATGAAAAGTAGCCTATATCACCGGGATGCAAGCTATCTCTGTACCAAATTTCGTCAAAATGGGTTGAATGGATAGACCGTGAAAATCAGACAGACAGACAGACACACTTTCGCATTTGTAATATTAGTGTGGATTACATAACACTGCTCTAAGGATATACCTATATAGGCTTAACCATGATATAATTAAATCTAAACCTCTCTCAAAACTTGCATGTTTAGTTAATGCAGAGTAAGTTAAATTGAACCAGTTGAACAATTTTCCGCCCCGTTAAGTTTCTATCAAAGTTACTTGAACGAAACTTTATCATTGAATAAGTGTGCAAGTTACATCACTTACAGGTAACAGAGGTTGAATGAGGTTTTTATTTTTTAGATGGAGAGAAAATTACTTTCAAAGTGCATGATGTCATCATCATCATCATGATCAACCCATCACCGGCTCACTACAAAGCACGGGTCTCCTCTCAGAGTGAGAAGGGTTTTGGCCATATTCTACCACGCTGGCCATATGCGGATTGGTAGACTTCACACACCTTTGAGAACATGAAGAACTCTCAGGCATGCAGGTTTCCTCACGATGTTTTCCTTCACCGTTAAAGCAAGTGATATTTAATTAGTTAAAACGCACATTACTCCGAAAAGTTAGAGGTGCGTGCCCGGGATCGAACCCTCAACCTCTGATTAGAAGGCGGACGTCCTAACCACTATAGGCTATCACAGCTATATGATGTATGTGCATGATGTACTTATTTTAAATTGAAAAGAAATTTTTAATTTTTCAATTCAGGGATGTTTTTTATGTATAGATAATCATATTTAAAAAAACTTAAATCTAAAATAAAACAACCTTAAATTAAAACTAAAATAAATTAAATTAAATCTAAAACCTCATGAAGACCACCACAGCGAGGCATTGTACCCATGATGCTGGTAGCATTGCCCCTTTGGATGACCAAACTAATTCTTTGATCAAGGTAGCTGCCAGCTCTCGGGTCCCCGGTTGGCTCGATAACCTTTTTCGAAATTTCCTCATAAGGAACTCGAGCCCCCGGGCCCCACGCCATCATCATATCAATCATTTTCATATTTGCGCCTCTTGGCCTGTTCGGCGCTGATGGCTGCGGCACCCGCCAGGGATGTTTTTAATTCCGATAGACATCAAAAATTATGATCTCAAAGGTGTGTGACAACTCCGCACTTAGCCAGCGTGGTGGATGCGTGTTTAGTAGTGAGCTGGGGAGTGACGATGGGTTGTTGATGATGATGATATTTAATATTAGTACAGATATAATTCTTTTTCCAATATCGGCACGCTTTAATCCGTATAATGTAATGTGGCACATAAATAAAGTGTTTCTATTTCTTGTTCTATATAAAAGCTTATTCCTTTCTCCGGGTTTTGAATAGAAGACTTTAACGCTCACTGCTTCGCACGTATGTGTATAGAAATAGAATTTACTTCTCTATAATAAATCCTTTTCAATATGATATGATATATTCTTCATATTATAATATAATATATTGTGATCCTTTGCAATGTAAAATAGAAATACAATTTTATGATGGGTACATAGCAAAATAAATAAATTCAAAATATATAATGGCTTTTTTTTAAGTTTATTGAAAACTAGCTTGTGCTCGCGACTTCGTCCGCATCGACTATACAAATTGTAAAACCCCTATTAAATTAAATTATTAATTTTGATTATAAACGCGAAAGCGTTCATTTATTGCATTTCCATAAATAATTACATAATATTAAGTATGTACAAAGTATTGTCTGTCTGTCTGCTAGCTTTTCACGGCCTATTTTTGACTTCAGTATAGAGAGATAGCTTATATCCTGGGAATGGACAATGGATATTGGATATACTGCTTTTTACCCCGGGGAATCAAAGATTTATCTTTTAAAAACATAAATCCAAGGTGCCGCCTTCAGAATGCAAGCCACTGCGGACACTGACTACTTTTTATATCGGAAAATCGAAGAGTTTTCACGGGATTTTTAAAACCTAAATTCACGCGGATGAATCATCTAGTTTTTAAATCTGTCGCCAGAAGACTTGTTTCATCGTCCCTTCATTCAACTTAACCTACGCGAACTTTGCTCCTGGCTTCACTTAAATAAATATTTTTTTTACTCAAAACGGAACCCTGCCTCTTATAACGCATATTGCACGCACCTACATATGAATATAATACCTTGACACTAACATCAAGAATAGCCTGCCCTTTCCACGTAGGTATTCATATAAATATAACCAACCCCAGTTAATTACTTCTAACCTAATTACCCCAGGTTCCATTTGCCAAGCTCAGTTTTACCCACTATAGCTTTACCCCTTTGCTCTAATGGTTCTAAATTTAAAATTGATTTTTTTTATATACTTTTTATATCCCGACCCATATTATAAATGCGAAAGTGTTATTGTTTGATGGTTTGTTGGTTTGTCCTTCAATCACATCATAACGGTGCAACGGATCGACGTGATTTTTTGCATGGGTATAGTTTAAGACCTGGAGAGTGATATAAGCTACTTTTTATCCCGAAAAATCAAAGAGTTCCCACGGGATTATTTAAAAACTTAATTCCAAGCGGACGAAGTCGCGGGCATCAGCTAATAAATGAATAAGCTGCTTAAATCTATCATTATACTAATACTAGCTGACCCGCCCCGGCTTCGCTCGGGTAACACTTCTGGAAATCCTTTTTAGTTGGAACCTTTTCGGAGTTGCAATTAAAATATAACTTGTTTGCTTGAAAGTTCTCGGTAATGTTCTCAAAGGTGTGTGAAGTTTGCTGTGCCACACTTGCTCAGCGTGGTTTAAGCCATAATCCGCCACGCTGGCTGGCCAAATGTGGATTGGCAAACTTCACAAAATCTTGAGATTATTATGGAGAACACTCAGGTAGGTTATATGCAGCTTTCCTGGCGATGTTTTCCTTCACCGTTAAAATTAAATAAAATTGCTTAGATGAAATGCACATATACCAAACTCCGAAAAGTTAGAGGTCCGGGATCGAACCCCGCGACCTCCCGATTAGGTGGCGAAGGTCTTTTCATGGCTCTTCCGTATCCAAATTCAAATACCAAATTCGTATTTAGATAGCACTAAGCTGTGATAGCCTAGTGGCTAGGACATCCGCCTTCTAATCAGAGGTCGGGAGTTCGATCCCGAGCACGCATCTCATCATTTGCTTTAACGGTGAAGGTAAACATCATGAGAAAACCTGCATGCCTTAGAGTTCTCCATAATGTTCTCAAAGGTGGGCTCTGTAGTGATGATGATGATGATAATTAAGCTTTATAAATATTTGGGTAAGTATAAAACCAATATAATTTACCTATTGAAGTTATATTCGAGATACCGGAAGTATGTATATGGAAAATTGAGGAATAAGAATCGCAATTATAATTAATGAAAATACCTCTACTAACGTATTAAACCTTTCGTTTACGCCCGTTTTAACAATAATTATTAAAATAAAGCATATTAATTCAAAACAATCATAATATTCATCAAAATAATAAACGTTTCATTCATAAATCACCATCAAATCCATAAAACCTCGACGAAAATTTTAACTTTAAAATTAGGCTGCATAATCAATGACCTTTACCCGTTTTATATAATTTAAAAAAAACTCACCCGGGAAGAACCTCTCTTCGACGATCTTCAAGTATTTCCTGAATAAATCCACTTTAACTTTTTAAAGTACTAGTAACTTTGCCACCGATTTGGGTGGCAATATTTGTGTGGCTAAAAGACGTGTTAACACCACGAACCGCGCGATTACTATGGAAGGCTGGATAGGAAAAAGGGAGGGACAGGGACAGAGTTATATGTCGGATAGAGACAGCTGTAAGTACATCCTTGTTCAATAATATAGCATTGTCTCTTTTACTCAGGCAGGTTCGTTTGGATATTTCAGGTTTGCAGCGCGGGAAAAGGATGGTATACGACAGCCGAATCTATTGTATAAATGCTATCATAGAAATTTACTCCGTATGTTATACAAATTAAGGTTTATATTCATGTGCGTTAGTTTAAAATTCCAGGAAAGGTTGTATAAACGGTGGTCGACAGAAGTTTTGATCTGAAAGATTATTTTTATTTGTTTTATTTTCCGATATTTCTTTTAATGAGATTTGGGAATTGAGGTTTCTTATTTCAAATATAACGGTTATCTAATAGTATAAGACATCGCTAAGGGTCGTCAATTTATACAAATTGATCCCATCTTTAGGGTTCCATACAGCAATAATTCATCATAGAATAATTGCTGAATACATTTTTCTTTAACAAGAAGAATTTTTTTCCAAGAATTCGCGTCTGGCAATCCGCACTTGGCCAGCATAGTAGACTATGGCCAAACCCCATCTCATTCTGAGAGGAGACCCGTGCTATGTAGTGAGCCAGCGATGGGGTGTGCATGTGCATGCAAAGTGGGGTCAGCATGACAGTTTCACAATTAAAACACAACTTGTGCGGTAGACTGGATAGCCCTGCTTTGTGTGCAGGAAATAGTCGTCAATTTGATAATGATTGTATCTTTTAAATTCTGTTTTAGTCTGTAACAATTTTAAAATTAAATTAAACCCTTTTCACGAGCTTTCACTCTGACATCTGGGTTGATAAAGGTGATGACGTGTCTTTTAAATAGATTACGGAACTTTGGTGGGTTTAAGATTAACAAAAGGAAAAGGCGTTAGAAGCTTTAAAATAGTTTCATGCGAAACTGAGTGCGAAAGCAATAACTTAGGGTATTACAAATAAAGACAATATTTGAAGAGATCTAAAATTACATATACTTCTTCTAACATAATTTCTACTTACATGATTAATTATTAGGCTATTATTTATTTTTGTTGTTATTTATAATTTGCGTGCTCTTTAAACTGCTTTAAACTCTGGTTATGCTGTGCAACCATATAGGATTACAATAAGGACGTACTTAATATTATATTTTTATATTTTATACAAATTTTTGATGACCTACGATTTCGTAGGGTTTATTAGTATAGAGCATAGACTGTAACTAACTAGTAACTAGTAACTAGCGTCCCGCCCTGGCTTCGCACAGGTAGCTTATCACAATCTTCATAGTGGTCTCTAATTATTATGTTTTAATAAAATATAGCATCACTCAGGAATCAGGATTCATGCTTCTTACATCATGCAGCTTACTACTTGTAAAAGAATTTTCAAAATCGGTTCAGTAGTACCAGGGAATAGGGGAAAGCAGGTAGGATTCGTACAGAGGGAGCATTCGTACAACAGTCATATCTACACTATGCTACATGGTGACGCGTTTGTGTTTTTGTATATGTGAGGCCCGCTCATATTCATAAGCTCACAGCTAAGTGCAGTGGCTGTACAACAGTCAGTTTTTTTAGAATAAGTCAAAACGTGTTTTCACACCGCGAAAATAATTTTTCGACTCATCTTTGACGACATTAATTCGTAATAAGCTTGGCTCAAATTGTTAAAGTAACATAAAATAGTCTTTGGATAAGTGCCTTAGATTCATGTGTAAACATTAATTTTGGGATAACCTTCACCGTTATTTTTATTTTAAATTTATTATTTGATTTTTTTGGTTGGGGTACCTTCGTGCAGTTAGGAGTGGGGTGGATTCGTACTTTACGAATGCACCCCGCGTGAGTTCAGATCGTTTTTGCACTAACTGGGTTATGGGATTCCAATTCTAAACCACTCCCAGATGATAACATGCAACAAATAGTGGTGGTGCCTACACTAGCAGAGTAGAACTAAGAGTGAAGAAACTCTCGGTTTGATCCTGAAATCGACATCTGCTAAATATTAGGCTAGGGGTGTCGTTAAATCAAAAATACCTAGTAGTTTCATAGCCTACCGAGCGTCAAATATAGGCGACATTTGACGCCTGCCTGTGTGGGTGAAACCTCGATGTTTTTTTACAAGTTTCATACCTGTCGTGAGCTGCGCTATAAGTCAAATTAGCAACTTCTTATCAAACGTCAAAACGCTGGCTTAGTATGGCAGCTTGTATTAAAGATAAACATAGATATGACGTCATAAACATTTGACGTACTCATTGACGTGACAATTTAGAATCAGTTTAGAATGGTTAAAACTTACAATGGACGTGGATTTCACGAAATTTGGAAGACCCTCTGTTTAATAATAATTACTAAGAAATCGTTTATATTTGACATAGGCGCTATCCCAATTCAACTCCCAAAGAAATAACTCTTACTCAACAAGATCTATCATCAAGATTGCCACCTCCATCACCATCTACATCAACTGTGGGATGATGACGCCAGAAATTATGCAACCTTAGCCTAAAGTGAATGAGAATGCACCTAAAAAGACACAAAGAAAGGAAAAGTATTAGAAAAATTAAGGATTTAACATATAATCCCGAAAAAAATAGACTGATAGAAAAGGAAAGAGCAAAAAAGATGAAAAAAGAAGAACAAGAGAGAAAACAGAAGGCTAAAGAGATGAAACGCGAGTTACTATAACGGTAAATTTGAATGTTGATTAATGAATGACTTAAATTGTAACAAATTGTTTGTATACACCATATTGTTAATTATTACTATGTGTAAGGTTGATTCTGTGTTAATTTTGATATCAATAAATGTTTAATTTCATATAAAATAGCCTTTTTAATTGCTGTGTACGAAGGCTCCCCACTATGTACGAATGTACCCTAGTCGATGTACGAAGCTACCTCGCGTGTGGGGTGCTTTCGTACGATTTCCATTTTTTGGGAAATTCATCATAGCTTTGTCATCTTACTTTGCATCAACACTGAACTACACTATAATTAAAGCCAGATAACTAGGTAATCCAGCAGCGTTGAAATTATTTTGAAATATTCATTAGTTTTGTTTTTACATGACCTAGAGTAAAAAGTGTACGAATCCTACCTGCTTTCCCCTACTTCCTACAAACATACTTACAAACTTTATCTCTTTATAATATCAGTATAGATTAGTATAGACAATGGTTTGATTTGTCTCGAACGAAATTTGATATGCAGATAGGTATTCTGACGTAGACATCCGGGGACATCCTAAAGGGGTAAAACAAGGGTTGAAATTTGGGTAGTGACGAATTCGCACATTAAAGCGCATAAAACCCACAATTTTGATTTTTTTCAAAGAATTTTATGTACCCAGTGACAATCGCGCTATCAAGACGAATTTAATGACGTATCTTTTATCAAAATCGGTTTAAACGTTGAACGGACAAACACACATTTATACAAGTCAAACACATAATCCTTCTTTTGGGCTTCACCGCAATCGGGTAAAAATACAGTCATATATTATAATATTACAAAGCACCACATTTTGTTCTTTACCTTTTCTAAGAAAAAATTACCTTACGGATGTTCACATGAAAGAGCTACGTCGTAGCGTCGTAGCTCGTAGCCCCGTAGCTTTGAAAACTCGCTTTAACGAGAGCCATAGTAAGTTTATTATTTTACGTTTTACTAGGTTATGCTGGGCGGCGACTTCGTCCGCGTTGACTACACGGTTTGAATTTAAAAAAATCCTTTCTTATCGGATGTCTAAGTTATATTAATAGTATGAATTTAGAAAGTAATAATTCTTATTACATCCTAAGAACTAGTACTTAAAATTTCTTTGATTAATAGCTATTTGCATGCCTTTTATTACTCCATCAACTTATTTACGCCATTTTAGGGATGTTAGTGCAGTGAGTGTCATGTGAGCGTACGGAACTAAATGTCAGTGATGAGACATCTATCACTTAGTGTCAACAACTCTGAAGAAATACCCGTAGAAGTAGCCCTATTGTGGCTCTTACTGTTAAAGCGAGATAGCTAAATGCATTTAAGCTCTTATTAGAACGTAACAAAATGATTATTTTTTGTCCTTATCGGTGTGACCACTTTTTTTTTGTCAATATGTATTTGTACGTGATACGTGAGATATTGTCAAACAACGTGAAGTGAGGTTACGTTTTCTCATATATTTTAAAGAAATAATTGATTTGTTTTGTTGCTTTTTGTTTTTAAAGTTATTGTGCAATGGTGGGTTGTAGTATACTAGGCTACAATAGCCGAAGCGAACGTAAGTAGACAGAACAACATTTCACATGTAAGTACCTATGCTTGAGCGAGAGGGACTAAGGGTAGCCCCCTAGTTGCATATCTAAATATATGAAAGGCTTGTATCTCCCAGCGAACTTGTATGTGTCCATTTCTGTGTACAAAACAAATTCCCAACGAAATTCAAAAATCTAACAAACAGAGAGAATATAAAACCAATTAAAAGTAAAACAAATATCATATTTCCTTTCCACCGCGCGGTACGTTCAGTAACTTCATTAATATGTATCGCCCATCCGTTTTAACATAAACAAAGGAATTTCTAAACGAAAATTTATTCCACCTTTTTATCCCTTGTTTGGATTCTAACGAATGCCTACCGAATTATGATTAAGCATTCGAACCACAAAAGCCTAGTGGTTAAGAAGTCTGGCTCCTATTCGGGAGGTACGGGGTACGCACCTCTCTGTTCGGAGTTATGTGCGTTTCAAGCAATAAGATATTTGACAGCATGTAAGATAATAGGTATAGGATCTATTGATAGAATTTTAAAATCCAACTATTTAGTCAGTTAAAAAAAATACGAGATATTTTTTAGGGTTCCGTACCTCAAAGGGAAAAATTAAATCCTTATAGGATCGCTTTGTTGTCTGTCTGTCCGTCCGTCTGTCTGTCTGTCTGTCGATCTGTCAAGAAACCTACAGGGTACCTAACCTGTGATCTCCCAAAGCCACCATAATCCAAACTTCATAGTTGCTGATCGTTCCTCACAATACGCAGAAAAAGTTTCAGCTTTTATAAAATAACGAAGGTCTAGCTCGTGCTGGCTCTCTCTCTGTTTCCTTTAGTAGTCGGGTAGAGTTTTTTTTTCTAAACTCAAATAAAACATTGCCGTCAGCTATTAAATTAGTACTATGCCCCTTTTTATTGTGAAACATAAAACAAAAGTCATGACCTACTAAAGAGAAACTAACAAGATCTAACTATTTTGTGCAATGCAAAGAATAGCACAAAATTTTCTTTTAGAAGCTTTTATTGTAAAGTTAGTAAGTAATTAACTTCCATGCACTTTAAGTAACGCCATCTATTGGAGTTTCAGGGTACTGCGTTTAAAGTTTTCATGAACCGGTTTTCAGCGTTCACAAAATGGGTGCAACGTGGTAAATAAAAGCATTGACTGAAATTTTCGGGTATAAAATATAGATGGCGCTTCATTGATAATTATTTTCTATAATTTTTCATTTGTTTCTCTTGCAAAATGCATTTTTTTCAACATCATCATCATCATCATCGTCATCCTGGGCGTCAACGGCCACTGTTGGACATAGGCCTCCCCAATGAGCTCCACCCCTGGTTTTAGTTCCTATACTGGCTACCTCGTACCTACCTCCGGGTTCCCACTAGGTGGTCAGACGATATCAAACGTGTCGCACGGAGCCGCTGGATTCAGACGGCGCAAGACCGTGGCGTGTGGACAGTGGAAGTCCCTACAAGAGATCTAGGTATGCAGACGTCTATCGTTTGACGCTGATAATGATGATGATGAATATGTTAGGAGTCGTTTGACTCTTAACTTATTAAAGTTTAAACTAGACTAAAGGCAAACTTTTTGTCTCGAAGACTCACTAGCCAAAAATTTGCCTTTCCGAAATCACATAATAAAAGAGAGAATTCTAAATTACATTAGACTTTTATATTAACCTTGACCAGAATCTTCCGAGAAAATAACAAAGACATCCCAAACTTTCCGGCGAAAACATAAAAACAACCGAAAAACGCCGATAAAATAAATCAGTCTGCCGAATTGCGTAGGTACTACGAAAACTTATATATTATCAAGACTGAGGCGTCGTTCTATAAATTAACTGACATTAGGGTAACCAGTAGGGCGATTTTGTAAAACCTGCATCAATCATTATTACAATCTCAATTGTTGTGATTGGCTGAATTTGTGCGATTCTTGTTGCAACAATGCATTTTTGCAATAAGAATGAATCGTTGTTCATTAGTGAACACTAATGTTTGAAATTGAGAACACATTAGTGTTCTCAATTTCAAAAGTAAGGTAACTATATCAAGTGGAGTATCATATAAAAGGGCTTCACTTGTGGATTCTAAAAGAGATTTTTATTTATTTTTATTACATCATAGTTTTTGATTTATCGTACAAAATGTCGAAAAAATACGACTGTAGTATGGAACCGCCGGTGCGCGAGCCCGACTCGCACTTGGCCGGTTTTTTAACTTGGATTTTAAAACGGCGATATTATTATCTTAATGTTTTTTATAATTAGTGCAAATAATAATAAAAATATAACTAACATCAAGAACATGCGTAATACTTATTCTATAATGTGATAACGTTCACGTAAAAGGTTTCTTTTTACCTTCTGAAACCCTAAAGCTCCAGAAATAGGGACTTATTCCTATAGCTTCGTAAACATACTTATCCTATTTATAGCCTTTATTTATGAGCCGATTTGCGTAACATGTTTTCTTTGTGATGTTATATGGCAGATTCGTGTTCAGCTTTATTTCGACAATTATTGTGAAGAAAATAATATGTACGAAAATAATATTTTTGGAATCTAGATAATAAGGTGAGATTTTGGGAGAGGTCATTGAAGTGAAAACACACTACTCAACGTTCATGAGACAGCCCGCTGACAGACAGACAGATGGAGGGATGGACGGACGGACGAACAGAAGAGGTAAGGTATATATAGGATAGAAGCTACTATCCCTATTTCAAATTTCGACAAAATCAGACACGACAGATTTCGACAAAATGGATGGCTGGTGAAAAAGCAACAAACAGACAGACACATTCTCGTACTCATACTATGGTCGTCAAAATCAGTTTATTGGATAGCGCGTGAAAAGATGACAGACAAACAGACACATTCCCGAATTTATACTATGGATTGGTAGCGATATATACTGAGTCCCATAGTCACATGCCCAATCTCCTTTCGTCAAAATCAGTTAAACGGATGGTCCGTGAAAAGGTGATAGCCAATAGAGAGACACACACATTTTCCACACATTTTCGCAATAAAATTCTATTCTATTCCATCCCATCCCATCCCATTCCATTCCATTCTATTCTATTCTATTCTATTTATGTTATAGTATGGATATGGATCATTTTCGTTCGCCCTTCCGTCAAGGCTAGGTTAATCGCCAATATCGTGGATCGATTGCTTCTCAATTCCTATGATATCAGTTCGTTTTGCCGCGCCAATGAATGATAATCGAATTCTCCCGGCTGAAATACACCCGGCCCTTTGACTGAGACGATCTCAAATTATACAGCGTGTAAATTTATACAGTACTAGCTTATGCTCGCAACTTCGTTCGCGTGGACTACACAAATTTCAAACCCCTATTTCACCTCCTTAGGGGTTGAATTTTCAAACTTCCTTTCTTAGCGGATGCCTACGTCATAATAGCTATCTTTTTTTTTTAATATTAAGATGAGATTATGGACTTAGAGCCCATGAGGGTCAGACATTCGTTATTTTATAAAAGCTGAAAGTTTATCTTCATATTGTCCCCAACACAGGGAGGAACGATCAGCGACTATGAAGTTTGAATTATCGTGGCTGTTACTGTTTAGCGGAATATGTCCAGATCGAAGTCTATGTGTTACTACCACCTCGGTCCTACTCATATTGGCATTCAGAAACCATGGTCGTCGATAAAGATCATCATCATCATCATCATCAACCAATAGACGCCCACAGCTGGACATAGGTCTCTTGTAGGGACTTCCACACGCCACGGTCTTGCGCTGCGAGGATCCAGCGGCTCCCTGCGACTCGTCTGATGTCGTCCGTTCACCTAGTAGGGGGTCTTCCAACGCTGCGTCTTTCGGTGCGAGGTCGCCATTCCAGCACCTTGGGACCCCAACGTCTATCGGTTGTACGAACTATGTGCCCTGCCCGTTGCCACTTCAGCTTTGCAACCCGTTGAGCTATGTCGGTTACTCTAGTTCTCCTACGGATCTCCTCATTTCTGATTTAATCCCGTAGAGAAACTCCAACGTCGATAAAGATAAAAAACTAAACTCACCTGTATTAGTCTGATTCTCTTGTGAATGAGATTCCTTCTCCTCTTGCGTGCCTTTAGCTTCTGAACTGGTATTGCAACCCATTTTGACCCTTATCGACTATTCTTATCAAAAATGTAAGTTAATATAAAAGTCTATAAACGTCACTACGGTTTTGTATGTCCCTTGGCACTATAACATACTTGGTGATTAGGGTCAATTTTGCGTGTTTACCTGTAACAAAAATGTATGATGATTAAAGTCATAGAATTTCAAATAGATTAGTGATTTAGCCTTTCGGTACGATGCCGCTTAGAAATCTAATCTAATCGCCATCGTCTTCATCAACCGATAGACGTCCACTGCTGGACATAGATTTTTTGTCACGCCGCGGTCTTGTTCCAGCTAAACCACCACTAGGCACTAAAGTCAAGTGGTGTCTGCAGAGAAACTGAGTATCAAATATTGTATAGAAGCAGGCGTTATTTTGCGGAAATCCATGATATACAATGAACCCAGAAGCTTAATTTGCTATAATTCGCTGAAACCGATCAAATCTGTATGGTGCAACATGCAGCATGCGATACGCACCGCCCGCCCTCCCACTGCTAAACAAGCAGGAAAAGCCAGCCACCAAGCAAGCATTCTCCGGAGATGTAGATGCTCCGGTTTCGGGGTGAAACGTGCGTCGAGTGTGTTTTGGGATTTGTGTGGTGCTGCGTGGTGGTGGCGCGTATTGCTTGCTTGGTGGCTGGCTTTTCCAGCATGTTTAGCAGTGGGAGGGTGGGCGGTGCATATCGCATGCTGCAAGTTGCACCATACAGATTTGACCTGTTTCAGCGGATTATAACAAATTAAGCTTCTGGGTCACTGAGTATCAAATCACTGAGGTTGTTATTAAATTGCCTTATACCATCTATACCAAGTTAGCCCGCTTCCATCTTAGAAGCATCATCACGCACTAGGTGAGATCCGATGAAAATCATTAGTCTTTCGAAAATTTTAGAGAAGAGAAGAGAAAAGATTTGTATATAGGTAAGGTTAAGCTTATAATTTAGACTAATAATAAAATCGTTGAAATTGCTTCAGGTGTACTCTTATTTACCACTAGCAGTTGCCCGCGACTTCGTCCGCGTAAAATTTCTGGTTTCTCATGAGATCTGAAATTTTCCCGCTGCAAAAGGCCTCACTTACCGAATCACTCAGTCTCACCTTAAGGCACGGAACCCAGAATACCTAAATGGCAATTTTCATATTTATTTACTTCAAAAACGTAGGATTTTCATATAACCTTTCAACCCCCATTTCACCCCCTTAGGAAGTTTTATTATTTAAAGCTAATAACCGAAATGTCGATTTTCACATCTCTAACTTCAAAAACATAGGACTTTCATATAACCTTCCACCCCCCATTTCACCCCCCTTAGGGGGGGATGTTCTCAAAACCGTTTCTTAGCTGACACCTACGTCCTAAAAGGAACCTACCTTCCAAATTCCAAGTTTGTAGGCTTTTTAGTTCCTGAGATTTCGTGATTAGTCAGTGAGTGAGTGAGTGAGTGAGTGAGTGAGTATTTCGCTTTTATATATTTAGATTGATAAAAAATGTACATATTTTTAAACAAATCCCAGTGAAAAATTGCC
Source organism: Maniola hyperantus (assembly GCF_902806685.2). NCBI lineage: Eukaryota > Metazoa > Arthropoda > Insecta > Lepidoptera > Nymphalidae > Maniola > Maniola hyperantus. The sequence goes on from NC_048560.1 coordinate 4,413,586, forward strand.
TTTCATTTATTACAAAATGATAACAAAGGTAGTATTGTAAAGGGTTTTCAGCTAGGCAAATTTTAGGCACTCTCGATTCAATGGGCGGACTTTAATTGTCAAAGTTTTAAGCCCTTTTGAGCCCTTTAATACGTACCCCGAGTTTCGGTCGCCGTTAGAGGCATTTTTTGTGAACTTTTTTACCCGACTATGAAAGGGTAACCGATAGCCGATGGGGTCTCAAGGTGTTCGAATGGCGACCTCGCATTTCGACCGCCCGTTGTGCCAGATCATTTTTTCCACGCACATGCAAACTGTCGAATCAACCCCCTTCAGCAGTGTTCCCATTAGATCACACCATGGGGTTATTGAAGGGACGGACCAACAAACTCCTGAAATGCCGGTAACGCATTGGTGGTTCCTCTGCTACTGCAAATGTTTATTGGCGGCGGTTATCACTTTACATCAGGTGACCTGCCTGCGCGTTTGCACGCCAATTTTATTTTTAAAAACTTGTCAAGATTGGTTTGCCCAAACCCTTCGAATTCTGAATCCGTGCTCATCGTGACTCAGCGATGGGTTTATTTTGATGATGATGAATTCTTAAAAGCAAGCTAATGTAATGCAGAGTGAATAAAAATACTTTTAGTTTTTTGCTTTTTGAGAAATTTTCATATTCTCAAAGGATCTTACTTTAATGTCGTATCGCGGAAACTTGAAGCAGACGAGTCTTTGTTTTTGTTTCATACAAACTCGACGCGGCGGGAATCGATCCCGCGACAATTGGCAGCGGGGCATATATGGAATGCGCAGACTGGAGACAGTAGATACTAGACAAGACCAGCGGGGTGATTACGTATCTGGCGACATGCTTAAATATTACAACATAAAATGGTCCTTCGAAGCGGATATTATTATCAATTTAATTTCTTTTTAACGTACCTATTTAATAGAACCTCCTACATAACTCCCAATACAAATGAGAACCAAACTACGTTTGTATTTGCTCCATACAAACGTATAGTACATGGCAGAAAATAATGTACATCGACCTTTAGAAGGGGTTTTTATTTGAATATTAACCAATCAAACTCAATGAAATTTTGAAGTCACATTCTAGAAATAAATATTTGTCGCTGGTGTTCCAGATTTCTGTAAAAATGTGTAGTTTTAAAGTAACACCGCAAAGATATTTACATGCAAATATTTCAATTTATATAAAGCTTTTACATGAGTTAGTGACAGGCTCAAGTAATTAAATTTAAGTTTCGAGTAATTAATAACAAATTATACAGCAAAAGTGTCTTGACTAGTGTCTGCGTTACTCAGAGATTTCCAAATGGGTTGACCGGATTTATATCCCCCGTCTAGGTCGTTGACCGGATGACAAGAGGTTTTTGGCGTTCCTTTGTAAAACAATAAACCCTTAAGAGGAGTTTTTTCATAGGGCGTTCCAAACAAAAATAGATAGGTTCTCATATGAATATCAAGCAATCAAACTTTTAAGGCACGTCACTTTCTAGAAATTAATGTGTCAGTGGATTTCCAGATTTCTGTAAAATTGTGTAGTTTGAAAGTTGGGTTGTTACACGGGTGACGGGAACAAAGATTTGTATGTAAATCTTTGATCACGTGTAACTTTTAAACTGCATACCTTTTTTACAGGAGTTTCAGGAGAGTTTCGGAGTTATGTGCGTTTTAAGCAATTTAATGTCACAAGCATTAACGGTTAAAAGTAATATCATAAAGAAACCTGCATGCCTGAGAGTTCTCCATACTGTTTTCAAAGATGTATGATTATTAGTCTGCCAATCTTTTTCGAAATATTACCATGACTATTACCATTAAAAGAAACCCGTGTGATACCATGAGCTAAAAATAGGTACAATTAAACCCAAGTATTGTACATTACAGTTCTATGAACGTTGAGGTCATGGACGAAGAGTTCAGACTGTTTGGTCGATATTTTACTGACATTATGCCTACTTGTTTATGACTTTATAGTAACTTTAGAATGGCTTTTATTTTAAGCAAGGTTAAAATACGAGACGAGTCTCAGCGATGAGAAAAGCTATACTCGGTGTTTCTCTACGTGATGTTGGAATAAACCCCCTTCTACTTTGCTGAAGTCTAACGGCCGTACTCAGAGTCGCTTAATCGTTCCTTAAGTTTAGTTAAAACGAGGCAGAGCTATCTCTCACATGAATCTGTCTCGTTTTAACTCAATCTTAAGTAACGATTAACGACTCTGAGTACGGCGGTAAGTAAAGTAAAACTACAATAAGTGTGCTACTATTACTAACTGTACTAGGTAAGTACACACAGACAGACGTACACTCATGTGATCCGATAAGGGATCCGCTTTTTCATTCGGACGTGCAAAATCCTAAAAAATTAGAATTAGGTACTAGATTAGATCAATCTGCCAATCCGCACTTGGCCAGCGCGGTAGACTGGCCAAGTCCTTCTCATACCTACTGAGAGGAGACCCTGCTCTGTTGTGAACTGGCGATGATCATGATGATGATGACGATGACCAGTTTAGATGGAATAGATACTTCAAAAACATCCAGAATTCCAGACATATTATACAAATATCTAGTGAACTAAGAGCCAGCGCCTGCCAGACCTTCGTTATTTTATAAAAGCTGAAAGTTTCTCCGCGTATTGTCCCCAACACCGGGAGGAACGTTTGTTTGGATGTTTGTTTGCTTTTATAAAATAACAAAGGTCTGGCACGCGCTGGCTCTCTCTCTCTATAGGGATATACCTATTACAAATTGTCCCGAATCACGCAATGCTTCTATTAATTAATTATTCTCTGTCTGTGACTGCTTGATTTATGTTAATGAGCCATTAACATAGATGCCTATTCGGGGATAGTTTTGATATACGATAAGTACTCACCTTACAAAGCTGTGATAGCCTAGTGGTTAGGACGTCCGCCTTCTAATCGGAGGTCGGAGGTTCGATCCCGGGCAAGCACCTCTAACTTTTCAGAGTTATGTGCATTTTAATTAATAAAATATTACATGATTTAACGGTGAAGGAAACCTGTATGCCTGAGAGTTCTCCATAAGGTTCTCAAAGGTGTGTGAAGTCTACCAGTCCGCACGTGGCCAGCGTGGTAGACAATGGCCAAAACCCTTCTCACTCTGAGAGGAGACCCGTGCTCTGTAGTGAGCCGGTAATGGGTTGATCATGATGATGACTCACCTTAATGGATTCTAAATAATTGGTTCTCAGTGATGAAAAGTTTTCCCTTAAATTCCAATTAGGTTGCAAAACCCGCCAAGAGCGAGTACGACTCGCGCACCGAGGGTTCCGTACTTGGCTATTTTTTTCGACATTTTCCACGATAAATCAAAGACTATTATGCATAAAATAAATAATTTCAAGATTCTAGGTCAACCGGAAGTACCCTATAGGTTTTCTTGACAGACACGACGGACAGACGGACAGACAAACAGTCAACAAAATGATCCTATAAGGGTTCCTTTTTGTTAGAGGTATGGAACCCTAAAAATAGGTTTTTCATTTACTACATAGAGCTGGGGATTTTATTACAAGTTTAAAATATGTAATTTATACGGACTCATCTCAACCTATCGCCAGCCCACCACTGAGCACAGTTCTTCATACAGACAGACAAATAGACAAGAAAAGTAAGTGATCCTTTTTTTCTCTGGATATACGGAACCCTAAAAAACAATTGAAACAGTAATTAAGTGCATATTTTATTAGTCGACGTAATAATCGTAACAGTATATCCTTTAATTAAGAGAGGGCCCGGTTCTCGAAAACTCCGAACATTAATTAACTTTAACTCGTAACTTAAAGAAAATAGCACTGAAAGGTAGGATTTACCTAATTGTTCCTGTACGAAACTCTCGGTGAAATAACAAAGTGCACCAAGTTCATTAAACATCCAAGGCTTGGAAATTATTTGTTTTTAGGGTTCCTTATGTCTAGGGTTGCCAGATCTTAAAATCGAAAAGCCGAACAGACTAGCCAGTTTAGCCGGACATTTGGGTGAAAAGGCCGGACAATCTTAATTTTTCAGTCTTAGTTAGTATAACACAAAAAAACAAGGCTTTTATATTTTTACCTTAAAATATCCTCAAATTCTAATAAAAGAGCAATAAAATAAATGAACCAATCTTTTTTTAATCACTAATATCGATACTACTTATTTGAATTAAACAAAATTAAACAAACCTAATGAATGTACCAGTCCTATTTAAATAATCATCATTCTTCACACCTATTATTATTGCAAAATGTAAAAAATGTTCAAACTTAAAAAGCCTAACAAAAGCCGGACAGGCCGGACACCGTCTAATTTGGCCGGACATGCAACCAAAAATCCTGACTGTGTCCTGCTTTATCCGGACGCCTGGCAACACTACTTATGTCCAGAGACGCATGAGTACCCTTATTATAAACTAGATGATGCCCGCGACTTCGTCCGCGTATATTTAGCCTTTTGAAATCCCGTGGGAACTCTTTAATTTTCCGGGATAAAAAGTAGCCTATGTCCTTCCCCGGCATGCAACCTATCTCTGTACCAAATTTCGTTAGTATCCGTTGAACGGTTGAACCGTGAAAAGCTAGCAGACAGACAGATACACTTTTGCATTTATAATATTAGTATGGATGTGAAAGTGTCTTTGTTTGTTGGTTTGTTGGTTTGTCCTTCAATCACGTCGCAACGGATTAACGTGATTTTTAGCATGGGTACAGTTTAAGACCTGGAGAGTGACATAGGCTTTTATCCCGGAAAATTAAAGAATTCCCACGGAATTAAAAAAAACTAAATCCACGCGAACGACATCGCGGGCATCAGCTAGTATAATATAAAGCAGACAGCGGGGTCACTATGGACAAGAGAAGCCCAAAACAGACTCATATGGAAAGACCTGGAGGAGGCCTATAGGCTGATCGCAAAAGAACTAAAGTGTGAGATTTAAATTATGTAATTGTTAAAATATGTAAATTCAGCAATAAAGGCTTTATTTATTTACTAGAGGATGCCCGCGACTTCGTCCGCGTGGATTTAGGTTTTTAAAAATCCCGTGGGAACTCTTTGATTTTCCGGTATAAAAAGTAGCCTATGTCCTTCCCCGGGATGTAAGCCACCTCTGTACCAAATTTCATCAAAATCGGTTAAACCGTTGGGCCGTGAAAAGCTAGCAGACAGACAGACAGACATACTTTCGCATTTATAATATTAGTATGGATTTATGTCCAGAGACGACGACGCGTCAATCAAAAACTCGAACCATCAAGATGAGGAAAGTCGCATATTTGGGGCACGTGCTTAGGCACGAGAGGTACGAACTCCTACAGCATCATGATGGGAAAAGTTGCCGGAAGAAGAAGCGTCGTCGGTCGCAGAAAAGTCCTGGCTGCGTAACATCCGGGAGTGGACGGGAATCGCGAGTGCTGCAGAAACATTTCACCTCAAGAAGAACTGAGTGGAATTCTCAAGGCTGACTGCCAACTTTCGCTTAGTGGAGAGGCAAGCAAAGAAGATGTCCAGAGAAAAAAAGGAACCCTATAAGATCACTTCGTTGTCTCTCTGTCGTGTCTGTTAAGACCCGTCAAAGGAATGAAAACCTTCCCATTGACCTAGAATCATGAAATTTGGCAGGTAACACCGTAGTACTGTCTTAGTGTGAAGGAAAAATCCTAAAACCCTGAATTTGTGGTTACATCACAGAAAAAAAGTGTTATTTCTTGTACGATGGTACGGAATCCTTCGTGTGCGATTCCGACTCACACTTGACCGACCGGTTTTACTTTACAATTTTAAAAGCTGCCATAGATAAAATAGTAGTCCAAAAGAATTCTCAGATTTGCCATTGCATAAAAACATTATGCATAATTTCAACTCAATCACAGTGTTTTGGGCACAATGCCCATAAATGACCATTTGGACGGCGTATATTTTTTGTAAATATAAAATTTTTTGTGATGTTTTTTTTTAGTTTTTTCTGTATGTATATACTATAGGTACATATATAAAAAAATACCTTATATTAAAAAAAAAACTCAATCACACACATAGTGTATCAGTAGAAAAAAACCAGTTACGAATCTCGACAGAATGACAGTCGTGAAAATGTAACAGACAGACAGACACACTTTCGTAGTATGGAGGACATGGATAAACTGATTTTTAATAAAATAAAATCAGGGTGTGTCATAAAACATTGCATTAAACAAATCCGCGTCGTTCAGAAAGTAGTTAAGTAATATATAAAAACGAGTCTAAAAAATTATGTCACTCATAATTAACGGGTCACGTATTTTAAAAAGATGAGCACTCTCTTAGAATAAAAAAATCGGCCAAGTGCGAGTTAGACTCGCGCACCGAAAGTTCCTTATTTAAAAGAAAGAAAAACGTTTATTTTTAAAAGCTGTGCCACACATTACCAGTTAGACCTAGTTAGGTCATCCCGGCAGTCGTACTACAGTCGTATATTTAGCCAAATCTGCTGAAGCATTTAGAAATTATGGTGAAACTCGCATACATACATACATGAATCCTGTAAACATAAAACGTTACACTTGTTTTTTGAACCGTCGGGTAAAATATTTTTTTTCGTGATTAGAAAAAAAAGATCATACAATTAGTCTTGATCTTAGAAAAATAAAATTGTCAAAGCCTTTTTATTTATGATTTATAAATATTTGCCAAGAACACCATCCACGTATAAGATAAGATACTTACTAAACGCAAAACGGCAAAAAATTTAATTATTGAACAAAGCCATTTCTTTTGAAAGATAATTCCATCTCTTTTATATGTTTTTCCGAATGTTATTACGCGTCGAATTCGTCTTATTGACGAATAAATTTGTTTACACGGTCGTAACATGAAACATTATTATTATTATTAACATAATATTATTATGTGACAACACAGTACAATACCTATCGCTGATGAAATCACGGGCAAAAGCTATGTCAATCCGCGGAAAGAAGTTAGTATAGCGCTTTCTCTGTTACGTAATCCTATACAAATGATAGAGACAAAAATCTCAGTGGCCGTTAACCATTCTGAGTTACCAACCAATCTAGAAAATTTGTATTTTCACCGATCGAAACCGAGAGTGGTCGCTAGTGTCTACTATGACGCCAATTAGATACAAGAAAAGGAAAGGGGCCCGAAGGAAATGACCGTGTTTTTGTCCCCATAGTAATTTATTGCCCCGTCTGTTTACAACGTCGTAACTCGTAACATATTCTTGAATATGAAGGTAAATAAGTTTTCTTCGTAGGTATTATATTTTGGTACCTATAACATGTTAGTCATTTTACATTTTAGTATATTGATGATAATCAAAAAGTTACCATGGGATTTAAAAAAAAACTAAATCCACGTGGATACAGCGAGCATCATCTAGTATGTTATAAATTACATGAGTACTGTGGACGAAGCCGCGGGCAATAGCTAGTATTATATATTTACAGCCAGCAAAGCCGCGAGTGGTCGCTAGTGTCTACTATGACGCCAATTAGATACAAGAAAAGGAAAGCGGCCCGAAGGAAATGACCGTGTTTTTGTCCCCATAGTAATTTATTGCCCCGTCTGTTTACAACGTCGTAACTCGTAACATATTCTTGAATATGAAGGTAAATACGTTTTCTTCGTAGGTATTATATTTTGGTACCTATAACATGTTAGTCATTTTACATTTTAGTATATTGATGATAATCAAAAAGTTACCATGGGATTAAAAAAAAAACTAAATCCACGTGGATACAGCGAGCATCATCTAGTATGTTATAAATTACATGAGTACTGTGGACGAAGCCGCGGGCAATAGCTAGTATTATATATTTACAGCCAGCAAAGCCGCGAGTGGTCGCTAGTGTCTACTATGACGCCAATTAGATACAAGAAAAGGAAAGCGGCCCGAAGGAAATGACCGTGTTTTTGTCCCCATAGTAATTTATTGCCCCGTCTGTTTACAACGTCGTAACTCGTAACATATTCTTGAATATGAAGGTAAATACGTTTTCTTCGTACGAAGAATTTTATGAACCTGGTACATCTCAGCGAATTCTGAGAACATGTGTACTGGACCACTTTTTAGGGTTCCGTACCTCAAAAGGAAAAACGGAACCCTTATAGGATCACTTTGTTGTCTGTCTGTCTGTCTGTCGGTCTGTTAAGAAACCTACAGGGTACTTCCCGTTGACCTAGAATCATGAATTTTGGCAGGTAGGTAGGTCTTATAGCAGACATTCGGGGAAAAATCTGAAAACCGTAAATTTGTGGTTACATGACACAAAAAAAAATTGTGGTCATGAACTAATAATTAGTTTTTTCAATTTTCGAAGTAATATAACTACATCAAGTGGTATATCATATGAAAGGGCTTCACTTGTACATTCTAAAACAGATTTTTTATTTATTTTTAGGTATAATAGTTTTTGATTTATCATGCAAAATATCGATAAAATACGATTGTAATACGGAACCCTCAGTGCGCGAGTCTGACTGGCACTTGGCCGGTTTTTTTTACTCTATTAATTAAATCTGAATAAAACTAATGCTATTCAGGCTATCATCTATACCAACTTATGATGAAATTGGAACGGGGCGATTTGAAACGAGGAAGATTTATGTGTATTGTAATCATCATCATTATCATCATCATCATCCTCATCATCATGATTATCATGATCAACCCATTCCCGTCCTACTAATGAGCACGGGTCTCCTCTCGGAGTGTATTGTATAAGCACATTAATTAAATTATCCATGGAGTGAAAGTGCACTCGGGCGAAGCCAGGGCGAATCTAAAACTACTGTAAAATAAACTCACAATAACTAAAAATACAATAAAAAATACTACTGAAAATCTGTGGATACCTACATGCAAAGCTGGGACTGGTCGCTAGTTTCATAACAAACTCAAAATTAAACCTTTTGTGCAGCGAGAAAATTTTTGAAAAGGCGAACGCAATTTAATTTGCATGCCAAAACACATTGTGAGCGTGTAGGTAGCCGGTAGGTTAATTTTTAACCGTAGGTACTTGTGAAACCCAGGTTCAGGGTTAATTTATTATTCAAATGTATCGAATTCAGTCGTAAAACGTATATAAAGACTCGTTTAAGCTTGTTATGGCCGATTCACAATATTCCAGTCCTATACAGGGTGTAACTAGAACGCTGGCAAAAACAATGACAGGTGATAGTACTGATGATTACTGATATGATACTACAAAAAACTATTAAAAATCCAAAAAATTTGTAAAAGTTTACGGTAAGTTACAAATAAGACATCTGACTGACGCTAGAGGTTAACGAACGTTAGGAAAGTAGAAAGTACTCGGAGTCAATGCCACGTCGTAGGCGGGGCATTGACCCGAGTTTTGCCGCTATACATTGCGGGCTTGAACAATTCTAAATCACTAAAAGTACAAAACGAGGCAAATGGTTATTGGTATTGGATTGTGTTTGGGTAGTGTCACAAAAACGCTAAGTTTTTGCTAGCGTTCTGGTTACATCTTGTATAATCCAGTAAATTGTTACCAGCTGGTCGATTGCGGAAAAACTGAATCAATCATTATTACAATCTCAATTGTTGTGATTGGCTGAATTTATGATATACTTGTTGCAATGCATTGTAGCCAATAGTGAGTGAGCGTCAACCAATAAGAGGTGATTGCGATCGTGACATTGTAGCTGTCATTCTACCACAATTGAACCGCAATAATATGGTCTTGGACTGTAGTAATGAAATGACGTGATTTTTTGTATAGCGGCAGTTAACTGCCGTGGGACTAGAATTTATTTTATCAAAGAGAATAATTTTGTTTTAAGCTAGGCAAACGCGTCCCATCTTAGGCCACATCATCACCTCCTATTAGGTGTGATCGTGGTCAAGCGTGCGCCTATAATGAATAAAAAATAATAATAATAATAAAAACGCAAATCAACGTGTTGTACCTACCTACTTGTCACAATTGTTTTTGTAAAACTAAAACTAAAACTATTTTTTTTTAATAAGCGGCTATTTTCTTTTTAAATCGGAAAACAATTGTTAGGCCAATTTAGGAAAATCTCTTCCTGAATTCAATTAAGAAAAATTGTAAGAAATACAGCACGCTAAAAGACTCTTTGTTATCTTTTCATATTACGAAAAAACATTATTTTGTAAGAGATATTGCAGAAAATCTTATTATTTGCGTCTTTGTTCGTCAACTTCTTGTTATTCCAAACTAGCTGTTGCCCGCGACTTTGTCCACGTGCCGCGGGAACTGTTTTTTCCCGTGGATTTTCCAAAAATTTAAACCTTGTCCTGACAATAAACACGACAAAAAACAACTATCCAATTTCGTGCAATCCACGCGGAAATTATGCCGTCCGTTTGTCTGTCAGTGGGCTGTATCTCGTCAACCGTAATAGGTAGAGAGTCAAAATTTTCACAGAACGTGTATTTTTATTGTCGCTATAACAACAGAATCACCTTTTGATTCACACCTTTCTTTTAAAACAAAATTCTGTTACAATGTTAGACTTGCATTTACACAAGTTTAAAAATGTATTTAAAGTATGCTACTAGAAAAAGCATTTTACACAATCGAAAATTAGTATCTAACGTCATTCAACATGAAAATGTACCTACAATCGGCTCTCGGGATCCGTTGAAAAATGCGCAACAACCATTTTTATGACATCACGTAAACTGTAATGGTAAATTGTAAAATCAAAAATGTATAGCTTCAGTTGTTCGTTTATGACTCGAAGGTGTGCAAACTGGGTATAAATTACTTCATGCCATGCAAATAAATCATTGTATTTCTTTGAACTCCGTGAGTACAAACATATTTTGATTCACACTTAAGTACTTACACTGTCCTACTAGCAATACTAGTTACTAACTGGGATGGTCCCAATAAAAATTTACTTCTTTAAAACGATTATATTCACTCATTAGAAATGAATGCAAAGTAAAATCCTTTGTTTCGTTGAGTATAAGCTTTTATAAAATGATCCCGTGAAGTGTTTTTTTTTTTTTTTAATTCAGATACAAGTTAGCCCTTCACTGCAATCTTACCTGGTGGTAAGTGATGATGCAGTCTAAGATGATAGCGGGCTAACCTGGAAGGGGTATGGCAGTTTTTTATTAAACCCATACCCCTTTGGTTTCTACACGGCATCGTACCGGAACGCTAAATCGCTTGGCGGCACGGCTTTGCCGGTAGGGTGGCCACGGCCGAAGCCTCCCACCAGCAGCATTTCTAATACTATTCTGAAGAAAGTATAAAAAATAATTCTTTATAGGTACTTTGACGTAAGATTTTTTACTCCTTTATTACTTGTTATCTCCCGAAGCCACCATGATTCAAACAAACGTCCCTCCCAGTGTTAGGGACAATACGCAGAGAAATTTTCACCTTTTATAAAATAAGGAAGGTCTGGCACGCGCTGGCCCTTAGGCTTAGGTTGCCCTACATGAAATAAAATAAAAAATAAAAAATTGATTTTATTCATTTAAAAAGCTGTACACTCCTACTGTAAAATAAATGTAATTTACACTCAAAACATAATCCAAACTTACAATACAAAGCCTTCCATTGTATTCTATTCAATAAAAAAATAAAAAAACAAGGATCGCTCGGTTCGTGTTCTATTCTAAAAAAATGTAGGCTTCGTTTTGAAATTCATACAACATCAACTTCATTTTTAGTGCTTGTTTTGCGCTTTTCTTTTGATATTTTATTAAAATATCGTTTTCTACTCTAAGAAATAAAGCTGCTCTATAAAAACTCAATTTCACCTATTTCTATCTCTATGATTTCAACATAACCACAGTCCTCGACAGATGAAACTTGTAACAAAACCTAGGTTTCACCTACATTGGCACTTTCAGCCCGATCCTTCCAGTAGTTTGACTACATACATACATCAGTCAGTCAGTTTTTCCTTTTATATATTTAGATTAGCTTATCCCCGCGACTTCGTCCGCGTGGACTACTTACATAAATTTCAAACCCCTATTTTACCTCAAGGGTTTGAATTTTCCTTTCGTCGAAATAGCTATCTGCATGCCAAATTTCAGCCCGATCCGTCCAGTAGTTTAAACTGCAAACCAGTAGTCAGCCAGCTTTTCCTTTTATAGATATACCTATGTAGATATAGATTTAGGTTGGCTTTAGATTTGTACTAATAAATATTACCTATTCCTCCTGTGCTAATAATATTACCGTGTATACCTATTCCATTTCTAATCACGTGAAACAAAAGGCCCCAGCCCCCAACACACTGTTCACATATCAACTGTCAGTGCGTCCGGACTCCCGTCACAGTGAATAAGGCTTGGAAACTTTTCGCTTGGAAAAATGCGAAACGGACGCATATGCTACTTGTGTCATCAGCATCATCATCAACCGATAGATAACACGGTCTTGCGCCACTTGAATCCAGCGGCTCCCTGCGACTCTTCTGATATCGTCCGTCCACCTAGTGGGGAGTCTTCCAACACTGTGTCTTGCGAGGTCGCCATTCCAGCACCTTGAGACCCCAACGTCTATCGGTTGTACGAACTATGTGCCCTGCGCATTGCCACTTCAGCTTCGCAATCCGTTGAGCTGTGTTGGTTACTCTAGTTCTCCTTCGGATCTCCTCATTTCTGTATTGATCACGTAGAGAAACTCCAAGCATAGCTCTCTCCATCGCCCGCTGAGCGACTCTGAGCTTTCTTATGAACTTTCGTGTGACTTAGATATTTTAAAGCGGCTACTTGTGTAGCCACTTCAAAATATCTAAGTCACACGCGAACCTGGGACTCCACGCGGAAAAAATCGCTAAGAAATGGCTTTGAAATTTGAAGGTTTGACCTACCTAGTAGTCCTACGTAGTAGTAGATTTTTTTTAAATATTCTCATTAATAATGAATTCAAGCCCCATAAACTACCGCTATACAAGAAATCACATCATTTTATTACTAGAGTCCAAGACCCTATTGCATAAAGGTTGAATATGACAAGGACAGGGCCATTAAACAAGCAAAATGGCACCGACTCCTTGTCCTAAAATGTTTATTTAGCACCAATGCAACCTCAGTGACGTCTAGATTTCAAACGGGTCGTTCATTTAGCATCTAAGAGGTGGCGCTGATTTGTTTGGTTCCAAAACCGTGAAAAATGTTGTTCGCTTGGGCATATCTTGTCATTTATAACGATATCTTGTCATTTATAACGATGAATATGACACAATATGTCATCTGAATGGTCCCCTCTTGGATGAAGGTCCCCTAAAGAAGCCCCTATTTTGACTATAAATTCCTGTGTTAATGATGTAACAAACAGCAAACGAATAAAATTTTAGGTTAAGGACAATCCAATTTAAAAATGACAAGACAATTAATAACATTAGGAAGGCGGCGACAAGATGTAATTTATACTTCAAAGACGCGCCGAATTATCTCAATTGCGAGATCGGAACGAACGCGAGCCTTGTTTAATGTTTACCGACAAATAAAAGGACAAGAGATTAGGAATTATTGCTTCTTAGAGCCAACGCATTCAGACGGAGTGGAGCGTAGTGGATTGGAGTGGAGTGGAGCGGAGTAGAGCGAAGTGGAGTGAAGCGGACTAGAGATTTTTTAATAACAACCTTAACTCTGGTCGATTGCGGAAAAATGCACCCATCATTATTACAATCGTAATTGTTGTGATTGGCTGAATTTATAATATTCTTGTTGCAACATAATGCTTTGTAGCCAATATAGAGCGAGCGTCAACCAATCAGAGGTGATTGCGATCGTGACATTGTAGCTGTCATCTGTATATATAAAATTCAAAGTCCTGACTGACTGACTTACGAGTATATATCAACGCACAAGCTAAACCGCTAGTCCTAGAGACATAAAATTGGGAGGGTATCCACTAAGAAAGGATTTTTCGAAATTCCACCTCTAATTGGGTTAAGTATGGTGGTTACAGTACCCTGGTGGCTTACAGTAACCATCCCCTTTTCCCCCCAGTTCCCAGGGTAACACAAACCGGGTGTGTATTAATAAACTTGCACCACTGAAGCGGAACTAGCGGCTCGAAAGTTTACCAATAGCAAACTTTGAGATTGTATAGTAGACTTCCTATGTGTTACTTGTATTTATTGTATGTACTGTATATTATTGTTAAACCTATGAAACTAATATTAAAACATAACCTAACAAGCCCTGATAGCCTAGTAGTTAAGATGTCAGCCTCCTATACGGGAGGTTGGGGGTTCGATATCGGGCACGCACCTCTTACTTTTCAGAGTTATATGCGTTTTAAGAAAACTGCATGCCTGAGAGTTCTCCACAATGTACTCAAAGGTATGTTAAGTCTGCCAATCCGCACATGGCCAGCGTGGTAGACATGGCCAAACCCTTCTCACTCTGAGAGGAGACCCGTAATCTGTAGAAGGTACATGCATTTTTGCACGACGCGTGCACATCAACTCAGAAATGTCTATTCTTTGTTCTAACTAGAATGAGTCTGTGTCACTTAGCTGCGTCGTAGCATACTCTCGTAGCATACTCAAAATCTGTTCTGTTCTGTGCTACGCCAGCTACGTCTCAGCATACGCGCAGACTGAGCCTTGAGCTATTGAGCTATATAAGCCTTCAATTGTCAGTTTTGTTGATAAGCTTATTTTTGCACATCGGAGACAGTGGCATAGTTTTCGGAAACGATAGATGTCGTGCTCGCGTGTCTGTGTCGTATAAATCCGTGACAAAGTCTCGATTTGACCTTCGTAGATAGTGCATCGGATATCGATGTCAATGATGATTGTTTACGACTTGATTGACTCGATCTTGTCTAGATATTAATATAAGTAATGCACTTGTTATACAAGAGATAAATCTAAATATATAAAAGGAAAAGGTTGACTGGCTGACAGATCTATCAACGCACAGCTCAAATTACTAGATGAATCGAACTGGATAGCTATAATGACGTTGGCATCCGCTAAGAAATGATTTTTGAATAATAAACCCCTAACGGGTACAATAGGGGGTTGAAATTTGTGAAATCGAACCCGACGAAATCGCGGCAATAAGCTGTCAAGTCTGAAGAATTCTGGCAATCCACACTTCGCCAGTGTCTCGTACTATGTTCTAAACCCACATCATTCTGAGAGAAGACCCGTCCTCAGTAGTGGGCCGGCGATGGGTTGATCACGATGAAACGTCCATGAGCTTTCGTTTCAAATGCAACGGAAGGGGGTAAAATAGGGGGTTGAAATTAGTGAAATCCACGCCGACGAAATAGCGGGAATAAGCTAGTTCCACAATAAAACCATATCAACATGCAGAATTATTGTTTAAGCGCACAATAATAAGCAATTTTTCACGCAAATTGCTTAATTTCCCATAATAAGTACCTTAACACAATAGCTTTGGCAAACAATACGATACTTACAATTAAAATGGGTAATCCGATTCAAAAATCACACGTTATTGTCACTCGCGCGATGAAAATTAATTCTGTGCAGGCGTACATCCGCTCCCGACGGTTGGCCAGACCACACTGGCTAGGATTTCAGA
Organism: Maniola hyperantus; assembly: GCF_902806685.2. NCBI lineage: Eukaryota > Metazoa > Arthropoda > Insecta > Lepidoptera > Nymphalidae > Maniola > Maniola hyperantus. The sequence continues at coordinate 4,429,125 of NC_048560.1, forward strand.
TTGTCAGAGTTTCAGACGCTTTCAGGACTCGCATCGATAAGGGAGGGCTACATTACTGAAACTTAAAAAGCTGGATAGTTTATGAAATGAATCAAAACTTTGTTACATATAACTTTCATACTGGCAACTAAGGAGGAGAGGCCGTACCTTAAAAGGGCCAGTGCCTTCCCATCCCTAATTAGGAACAAATACAAAGGATATATGTGTGTGTGTGTGTGTACGTGAGTGCCTGTGTCTGTGTTTCAAGATCAGATGGATATTTTGTACAATGTACGAGTATGTATTCACTAGTTTTTCTGTTTCACATCTTCGACAAGCCAACCAAACAAACACCCTTGCGCATTTGTAATATGTGTACTGTGTAGTGATGTAAATGGGGTTACAACCCTCAGCACACATTTGCAAAATGCAACCGCCGAGTTTCTTGCTGGTTCTTCTCGATAGGAACGGCACTTCGAACCGGTGGTAAATAATTTTGACGATTTAAAAGTACTTGTAAAAGTTTACTAGAATAAAAATATATGCTATTCTATTCTATTCAGCAATCCATAGTTATATTAAAAATGCGAAAGTGCGTCTGTCTGACTGTCTGCTAGCTTTTCACGAGCCATTCGTACAACTGATTTTATAAAATTTGGTACAGAGATAGCTTCCATCCCGGGGAAGGACAAGGCTACTTTTTATCGCGGAAAATCAAAGTGTTCCCATGGCTTTTTAAAAACCTAAGTAAATCCACGCAGATGAAGTCTCGGGCGTCAGCTAGTGAGGTATACTACGCAGAAAGAGAGGTGGCGATATTCTTTCGTATATCGTCACGTTGGTGAAACCTGCGCCTTATATAACACAGTAGAAGGAACCCCCATCTTCGTAATGATAATTCTCTGTCGGCAAGAATTCGTAAATTCAGCCATCCAGCCGTTTCACAGACATCTTTGATTGTGGTTAGGATTATTATCTACCTTTGCGCGTGACGTCTCTTGAGGTTATTTCAGTATTAAATTAATGAAGCGTCACAAAGAATTTCGATTATCTTCTTATTCCATAGTCACATTATAAATGCAAAAGTGTATATCTGTCTGTCTGCTAGCTTTTCACGGCTCATCCGTCTGTTTCACTCGCACTTACAGATCGTAGGTAAGTGCGAGCGAAACAGACAGATAACTCGACGACTCAGTTTAAAATGCGTCGACTATAGTCAAAGTCAAAGTTAATGTAAAATTTATGTTATGGTAATCATTAATTAAGGTAACTTAAAATTACTTAAAGCTACGAGGGTTCTTTTACCTATGTACAATAAGGACCGACGTAGCGAGGACGTAGCATATACCTACGCCTTCGTAGCACAGTCACCTGTGTTCTACATTCACCAGTTTGGACTTTGCTGATGCACAAGGGACTTGGAGATGGGATGACAGTCAGTAAGTCAGTACCTTTCTTTTTATAGGACTAAATGGTGCATATGACTTCGTATACGTGGATTTTGGTTTTTGAAATTACGTAGGAATTCTTAGAAAAATTAGCCTTTATCCATCCTCGGGATGACTCTTAAGAGCCTCAATAGCTCAACCGGTAAAGGACTGGACTGAAAACCGAAAGGTCGACGGTTCAAACCCCGCCCGTTGCACTATTGTCGTACCTACTCCTAGCACAAGCCTGACGCTTAGTTGGAGAGGAAAGGGGAATATTTGTCATTTAACATGACTAATATTCTTTTTAAAAAAAAAAAAAACTCTGTACCAAATTTCATTAAAATCGGTTGAACGGATGAGCCATGAAAAGCTAGCAGATAGATAGACAGATAGACAGACAGACACACTTTTGCATTTGTAATATTAGTATGGAGGATTTTAATGGTTGTGAAATACAGATAGACAAGCAGATAAACTGGACCAAACCACGGCACTCTAAAAAGCTAAATTTAGCTTAAATACTGTCTATCTTTATAAAAACCGGCTAAATGCGAGTCAAAATCGCGCACTGAGGATTCCGTACTGCAGTCGTATTTTTTCGACTTTTTGCACGATAAATCAAAAACTATTATGCATAAAAATAAATAAAAATCTGTTTTAGAACGCACAAGTGAAGCCCTTTCATATGATACCCCACTTCATATAGTTATCTTACTTCGAAAGTTGAAAATAGCAATATTTGTTCATGACCACAATTAATTTTTTTTTTTGTGTGGTGTTCACTGTTCAGATTTTTCCCCGAATATTTGCTATGAGACCTACCTACCTGCCAAATTTCATGATTCTAGGTCAACGGGAAGTACCCTGTAGGTTTTTTGCCAAACCTACAGGGTAAACAGACCGATAGACAGACAGACAACAAAGTGATCCTATAAGGGTTCCGTTTTTCCTTTTAGTTGTTAACGCGTTTAGGGTACGGAACCTTAGGGTTCCGTACCCTAAACGCGTTAACAACGAATTTTTAGAAATTCGATGTGTTATCTTTAATTCTTGTTTTATCCGTCGAGGGTGTTTGTGTGGCGCGAACATTAATCTACGTCACAAGCTGAAGTTGGATGCGGAGTAAACAGGAAAATGGTATCACGTCACATTCTTCACCCAAAAAGTCATCATAAATCATTAGGCCTGACCTAACAGTCCCCGGCGGTTTTTTTTTTCTTTTTTAAAAAGAATATTAGCCATGTTAAATGACTAATATTCCCCTTTCCTCTCCAACTAAGCGTCAAGCTCGTGCTAGGAGTAGGTACGACAATAGTGCAACGGGCGGGGTTTGAACCGTCGACCTTTCGGTTTTCAGTCCACTCCTTTACCGGTTGAGTTATTGAGGCTCTAAATGTTGTACCTTGGATTGCATTTTTTTTATTCAGATACAAGTCCTAACCACTAGGCTATCACAGCTTCACTAGGCTATCACAGCTTCACTAGGCTATCACAACTTTGAATCTCATAATATACCTACCTGGCCATAATTTGAATCATTTAGTTTTAACCACTGAGCTATCGTGGCATTAAGGTAGGTCATTCACTAGCACAAAATTAGCGTGCCAACAAAGCTAATTAAAGATCTAAAAGCTACCCTATACCTTTAACTAACAAAGTTAACAGAAATTATGTTAATTATTTCATCGCACGCCATTCAGACGTTTCAAAATCTTAAAAATATACTTTATTGCTTTTCAAAATATTATACAAATTAATATTATTTTATAATTTCTGTAAATGTAAGTAACATTTACAGAAATTAAATTATTAAAAAAGCTTTTATAAGTTACTAGCTGCCCCGGCGAACTTCGTACCGCCTAACAGTCGATTCTTTTTCAGGCAATTTTTTAAATTTTTCTCTCCGTAAGAACCATCCTCGTACTTCAAGGTACCTCGTACTACTTACATTATAAAAAAAGAATTAGCGAAATCGGTTCGCGATGCGATGAGCAACACATTTAGTTATTCATTTTTATATTAGTTAGAGTCTAGGGCAAACTTAGTGAGGTGGGGCTTCATCTATGGGCATGATACGGAATGCATCTGCGGCCATCCGAGACAGACCATTGCGCACATGACTGGGTGCCCTGCGTGCCCGACAACCTGCACGAACGAGCTTAGCTTCGTGCTTCGTGTAGCTCTACACGAAGGCTTTTTGGGCTGCCCGTATTTGAATAACCGTCGACTCGAGTAGAAGCAGAAGCAAAATAAACCAAATATTTCGTTTAGTGATGACTCACGTTTTCTTAACACGAATGCCCGAAAGAAAAAAAAATAATGCAGAACCGTTGCGTAGTACTGATAATCTACACTGTGGCGATGCACAACCGATTCGGGGGCGTCTATGTAAGGTTGCCTGTCCACCGGTGCGGAGCTAGATAGCGGAGTGGAGGGAGAAAATGACACGGAAAGGTGTTGCGGACTATATCTGTCCATAGACACGGCGCTAGGCAGCGGAGAGGAGAGAGCAAGTAATGCGGAGCGGATTTGCAGACTGTGTTTTATGTTTTTCCATACGCGGAGCTAGCCCCGCTCCACTTCTCCGCTTCTCTCCTTTATGAGGACTTGCGGGTGACGATGTTGGATGGGATCGTACGCGGGGAAGCGGGGCCGGTCTTCTACACGGACCTCGTCTCATCGGCGGGGAACTACAATCGGCTACAGGAATTCGCGCACCATTGGCATAAGAGGCGAAGCAGCTCGCAGCGTACAGGTGCCAAGCCGGCACCACGGAGGAACAGCAGCGGGGATCTCAGCTGTGCTAGTGACATCTAGCCCCCAAGGGGGGAGAGTGAGCATAAGGGACAAGGTAGAGACAAAATAATTTGTAGGGAGTCAAGAAAGCGCCCCGGGAAAATGCCAAGAGCAAGTACCGAACGTGCGCCCTCCCGCGATTCGGCCCATATAACCGAGAGGTTGGTGGGGTCATGGGAGGTGGAGGGTTGCTCCGCTCCGCTTCTCCGGTACGCGATAAAATGTATGATTTTTTAAACTGGTCCGCTAATCCCTGTCCTCTTTACAATCGTTATTATTTAATAAAATGAATTGAAATTAAAAGCAACAATATTACAAAACAATAGCTCTAATTAAAATTGTAAATGAATAGCTTAACAGCTTAATAGCCGGCCGTTTCCAGGCCATTGGGCGCGACAGGTCATCCGCGGCGAGTGACAAATTAATGAATCATTATTACCCTTGGATGATATGATTACCCGCCCCGACTTCACACGAGTGCAGTATAGATACTAAATGTGGTGTCAGTGTGGTTTTTTTTAATATTTTAATATTTTTTTGTGGTATCATAATCAGCTATAATCAGTTATCATCAGTACTATCACCTGTCTTCGTTTTTGCTAGCGTTCTGGTTACACTCTGTATAGGTACTGGGAGCAATGGATTAAAGAGATATTTGAACAAAAACTATTTCTATTTCTATTTCTAAATCAAATATTCTTTGTAATATTAATAAGTTTGAATTTAATTAAAATAGCTGAGCAGGGCGTTTTCAGGCCATCAAGCCATTTATTGCCACAGATAATATACGGCGAGTGACAAATTAATCATTAATTTGTTATTGATTTTATGTCACTATCGCGATCACTCAGGCACTAAGCTATACATGATTAATTTGTCACTTGCTGTGGTCTGTGGATAATCTGTGACAATGATTTAAAAAAAAAGATTCCGACGAATTGAGAACATGTTGAGAACGTTTATTGGTCTGTTGGTTTGTCCTTCAATCACGTTGTAACGGAGCAATGCATCAACGTGATTTTTGCATGGATATAGTACAAGACCTGGAAATTGACATAGGCTACTTTTTATCCCGGAAAATCAAAGAGTTCCCACGGGATTTTTAACAACCTAAATCCACACGTACGAAGTGGAGGGCACCAGCTAGTTATTACATAAAGGAACAGTTTAAGATAATAGGTATATTATTTTTAAGTACCTACAATAAACTATTTAATAACACTATCGTTCTGTAGATAACATATCGTAGCGACATGTTTATTGATTTCACGTCATTACCGTGAACAGGTGGGCACTAATTAATCATTAATAATTAATTTGTCAGTCACTGTGCAAGACCTACCATGCCCTATGGTCTGGACTCTGGAAATATCAGCTGTTATTAAGCTATCACTACCCATCACTACCCATATTATACTTAAATGCCAAAGTGTGTTTGTTTGTTGGTTTGTCGCCTGTTCGCCATAATGACATGAAATCAATTAACATGCCGCTACAATATGTCATCTACTGAAATGATGGTTTTATAAACAGTTTATAGTAATTTAAAATAATATAATAAGTAATTATTCTTGTCCGTTGTGCCAGATCATTTTTTCCACGCACATTCAACCTGTGGAATCAACTCCCTTCGGCGGTGTTCCCATTAGATTACAACATCGGGTTATTCAAGGGGCGGACCAACAAATTCCTGAAAGGCCGGCAACGAATTGGGGGTTCCTCTGGTACTACAAATGTTCATGAGCGGCGGTACTTAATCATTTACCATCAGGTGACCCGCCTGCCGCGGGCGCTTAATCACCACAAACTCAATGGTGATTTTGTCGGACGATCAGGCTGACGCCCGGCGCCACCTATCCAGGCAAGGTGGTGTGAAATATGCTACCGGTCACGCGGGTGTAACTCAGAAACTATGCACCTGGTGCACGTAGCTCAGAAAAGATCTTGGCGCGACACCCTCATCGTATTGGGACATGGAATGTTCGCAGACTTAATCAGGATGGAAAGTTACATATCCTGGAACAAGAAATGCAGAGGAAAAGTATACACCTGATGGGTTTGAGCGAAACAAAATGGAGAAAATCTGGTCATTTTGTGTCAGAGCTCGGAAATAAAATCTACTTCTCGGGCTCGGAAGAGGAAAGTAGTAAAGGAGTGGCTTTTATTGTACCACAGCAGATGGATGTCCGACCAGCTAAAGGAGTCCAGCAGGTGTGGATTTTATCACATTGCGAAAATGGCCACCGACAGAAGCCGATGGAAACAGATAATCCATTCGAGGGCAGGTTGCCAGGACCACGATCTTCAGCAATGAAGGAACGACCGGAGAGAGAGAGAGACCCGCCTGCTCGTATGCTCGCCATTTTTATTTTTAAAAAATAGTAGCAGCAGAATATTTCTAGGCCATTGGGCGCGGCAGGTCATCCGCGGCGTGCACGCTTCGCCATAATGACATGAAATCAATTAACATGCCGCTATAATATGCCATCTACTGAAATGATGGTTTTATAACCAGTTTATAGTAATTTAAAATAAGATAAATAAGTATTCTTTATTAGAACTAGCTTATGCTCGCGACTTCGTCCGCGTGGACTACATAACTTTCAAACCCCTATTTCACCCTCTTAGGGGTTGAATTTTCAAAAACCCTTTCTTAGCGGATGCCTACGTCATAATAGCTATCTGCATGCCAAATTTTAACTCGATCCGTCCAGTAGTTTGAGCTGTGCGTTGAAAGATCAGTCAATCAGTCAGTCAGTCACCTTTTATATAGTCAGTCAGTCACTTTTTATGTAGCAGCAGAATATTTCCAGGCCATTGGGCGCGGTAAGTCATTCGCGGCGTGTGACAAATTAGTGATTAATTAATTAATGCACGCCTGTTCGCCATAATGACATGAAATCAATTAACATTCCGCTATAATATGCCATCTACTAAAATTATGGTTTTATAAACAGTTTAAGAATAATTATTTAAAATAATACCGACATAACTCAACGGGTTGCGAAGCTGAAGTGGCAATGGGCAGGGCACATAGTTCGTACAACCGTTAAACGTTGGGGTCTCAAGGTATTGGAATGGCGACCTCGCACCGGAAGACGCAGTGTTGGAGGACCCCCCACTAGGTGGACGGACGCCATCAGTCGAGTCGCAGGAAGCCGTTGGATTCAGGCGGCGTGACCGTGGCGTGTTGAAGTCCCTACAAGAGACCTATGTCCAGCTGTGGACGTCTATCGGTTGATGATGATGATGATGAAAATAATAAAGCAGCAGCAATAAGCGGTGATAGACTATTGGTTGCGACGTCGACCTTCCAGTTGGGTGGTCCGGGGTTCCGCGTACTTTTTCGTTTTTACCCAGAAGCCCAACCATACCAACTTTCATAGGGGGTTAACCCCCTTAGTTAATGGAGCTTCAAAAAATCCTTTTTTAGTGGGCGCGTCATAAAAGGAACCTACTTACTGTCTTTCAAGTTTTTAACCTTAGTGGCTTATCTGTGCGTTGAAAGACCAGTCAGCCAGTCAATCAGGACAATTCAATATATTTAAAAAAAACCGGTCAAGTGCGAGTCTGGCTCGCGCAATGAGGGTTCCGTACTACAGTCGTATTTTTTCGACATTTTGCACGATAGTTCAAAAACTATGATGCATAAAAATAAATAAAATCTGTTTTAGAATGTACAGGTGAAGACCTTTCATATGATACTCCACTTGATATAGTCACTCACTTCGAAAGTTGAAAATACTAATTATTAGTTCATGACCACAATTTAATTTTTTTTGTGTGATCTAACCCCAAATTCACGGTTTTCAGATTTTCCCCCAAATGTCAGCTATAAGATCTACCTACCTGCCAAATTTCATGATTCTAGGTCAACGGGAAGGACCCTGTAGGTTTCTTGACAGACAGACAGACAGACAACAAAGTGATCCTATAAGGGTTCCGTTTTTCCTTTTGAGGTACGGAACCCTAAAAAACCTTTCCTTTGTGCTCAGAAATGTTTGACCAAGATTCGAATCTGCGACCTCTGGGTCAAGATCGACACGTTAAACCACTAGACTGTCGCGGTTTTTTCACATACATTGTAGAGTAATCTATAATTCGCTTCCAACCGTGCGTCGCTTGGCAACTGTTGCTACGCAACCGCACAGACTAGCTCTATCTAATCACTACCCATATTATAAATGCGACAGTGTGTTTGTTTGTTGATTTATTGGTTTATTGGTTTGTTGATTTGTCCTTCAATCACGTCGCAACGGAAAAATCCCGTGGGAACTCTTTGATTTTCCTGGATAAAATGTAACCTATGTCACTCTCCAGGTCTTTAAATATACCTATGCAAAAAGTCACGTCAATCTATTGCTCCGTTGAGACGTGATTGAAAGACAAACCAACAAACAAACACACTTTTACATTTATAATATGGTTAGGTTAGACATCGGGTCGCCAATTTAGCTCCTGCATTTCACGAGTAATCAATGAAAACAAGATGTATTCTAATAGATCAATGTTTCATAGAGATATATACATCATAAATGAAGCTCTGTGTTGTAGCTACTCTGCGTACCCAGTAGACATCGCGTCGCCAATTTAGCTCCCGGGCTTTTCATGCGAAATTAATGAAAACGAGATGTATTCTAATAGATCAATGGTTCATAGAGATTATTCATAATAAATGAAGCTCTGTGTTGTAGCGACTCTGCGTACCAAGTAGACATCGCGTCGCCAATTTAGCTCCCGGGCTTTTCACGCAAAATCAATGAAAACAAGATGTATTCTAATAGATCAATGTTTCATAGAGAATATTCATAATAAATGAAGCTCTGTGTGTAGCTACTCTGCGAACCCAGTAGACATCGAGTCGCCAAGTCACCTCCCGGGCATTTCACGAGAAATCAATGAAAACAAGATGTATTTTTAAAAGTTATACCTACCCACTTGCGTACATTAGGCATAAATACATAGGCCCTTTTTTTTTTTTTTTTTTTTAAATAAAATATATAACGTTCTATGTACTATAATGTAATATTTATTATAACTATATTTTAGCCTTTTTAATTCCTTAATAACCAGTCACTTTTCACTTTTACACACACAAATTATTAAATTGAAATTCATTGAATAGCATGTAGTTTAGAAAAAAATCAGGTAACTAGTAATTACACTACATTGCACTTTTAATTATTTTTCATTCGCGTGGCAGCCATTTTGAAATTTTTACTACAAGCAGGAATTGAAATCTGAAAATTTCAACTATTACAGTTCATGAGATACAGCCTGCTGATAGACAGACGGACAGACAGACGAATGAACATTGGGGGCATTTAGGATCCCGTTGGCACTGTTCGGGTATGGTGGCACATTTCGGTAATTGAAAACTAAAACCCGACTACGATCGTCGTCTTAATAAACGCTGAAAGATTATAGTAAAATTGTCGCTTGGTATATTTTAATAGTATACCTATTACTTATATTTATATTTATGAACTCAGTATTTTTTCTCTTTCATTTGTCATCCCACTGGATACAATTGCAAAAAAAAAATTAAAGACTCCCACTTTTTTGGATGTAACATCCGTCAGATCGATTTTGTTCGTATAAAATGTAGTCTAAGTCACCCGGACCATGACAAATGACAACGAGTCAATAGACACCTCACTTATCAAAATCATAATCGTAAAACAAAAAAAAAGTAGCTAACATCTAAATATGCATGCAATCATACACTCCCATTTACACACACACACACATGCACACACGCTCACACATACTCATAAGCACACACTCACACACGCATACACACACACATACAATCATACACACACTGTTGTAATTTTATTTTATTATTGTATATACCTACATTTATTCTAACTCTATTCTGTTAAAATAGTTTAATTATAATTTTAAGTAATCTCTTTTGGCCTTCTGTTATACCTAGATTTAAATTTAAATAATAATTATGTATTTACGCTGTTGATTACTTTCAAATAAACAAAATAAAAATAAAATAAAATAAAATCATCTCAGTAGTTTAGCCGTTATAGTAGAACACACAGATATAAACACACAAACATACATAGACTGCCAAAATCATAACCTTTCCTTTCGGCTTTGCCGTAGTCGGGTAAAAACTATCAAGAATTAACACCTCTTTATTAAAACCCCAACTAAAACAACAATTAGCTACACTAATAAAAACAATTAATCAATAAAAATTGCAGTATGAAGACAACGTTCATTTCACACGCGATTAAAAAAACATGGCAGCCATTTTGGAAAATTCGTCACAGACTAATGAATTAAGTTTATAAGGCACAGAGTAATCAATGGCTCGTAGTTAGAACGCCGAAAAGCAAAAATGAAATTAGTTCTTATCTTCTGTATTTGCTTTGCCGCGGCTTTGGCTGTGCCGGCGGTGAGTTAAGTTTTTCATAATTTTTATGATAGTGTTTCACCTACACTCCAAAGAATTTTCTAATAATCAGGGTTCCGTACCTCTAAAGGAAAAAGAAACTCTTATAGGATCACTTCGTTGTCTGTCTGTAAAGAAACCTATAGGATACTTCCCGTTAACCTAGAAATAGAATCATGACATTTGGCAGGTGGTCTTATAGCACAAGTAAAGGAATAAATCCGAAAACAGAGAATTCGTGGTTACATCACAAAAAATTAAAATGTGTTCATGAACAAGTGATTAGTATTTTCAATTTTCAAAGTAAGATAACTATCCCAAGTGGAGTATAATATGAAAGGGCTTTACCTGTACATTCTAAAACAGATTTTCATTAAATTTTGTGCTTAATAGTTTTTGCATTTATCGTGTCGAAAAAATACGACTGTAGTAGGTACGGAACCCTCGGTGCGAGAGTCTGACTCGCACTTGGACGGTTTTTTTTCAACTATGGTTACTCGTATTAGTCACCTGCTAAGCCTGCCCAACGTCGAAATAGATGAAACTTTTGTAAAATTGTATGCCATTTCATTTTACTTTTAGCCAGTACCAGATCACGACCAAGAGGAAGACCAATTCGATGACCAGGTTCTTATTTTTGTTTTTTAATTGAAAATATATTGTATTACAATACAACTTGAAGCTAGTGTTGTCTAATTACTGTACAAGTCATGCCCGCGTGGAATGGTGCCAAGAATACTGGCTGCATTTCCGCGCTGGACAGCCAGCCTGATTCAATGATTTTATTAAATTTGATTTATCTTTTTACAATATTTCTATTTTTTCTTAGCAACAACAATACAGGAGAAGATTACAACGCCTCAGTTTAAGTGTAAGTTTCAGAAAGGGAAATCGTGTCCGCTATATTGTTACGGGATACGTCTTAGCAAAACAATATGGCCGACACGATTTCGCTTTCTTTGTTTGGACGTGTTGGGTATATTAATTTATTTTAGAAAAATAACTTACCTATTTTAATAAAATAATGCCTTAATTTTTTATTTCATTGCACATTTTACTATTTAATATTTTTTTACATAATATAAGAATTTTCCTTCCAACAAAATTCTTAGATCATACATTTTTAGTTTATATAATTACTGATCTTTACAGTTTGAAGAACGATTCCTAAATTATAATTTCATTTGCATTTATTTGCATTGCATTTATTTATTTCAATTTTTTTCTTGTTTTAGCTCTTCGATGATGCTGACAGAGTAAATATCAATTTTATAAAATATAAAATAATATCATAAAATGCTTTCCCTACTTTGAATTTCATTTACAAAAATATATCACCAAATTATAATACTTAGTACCTACTTGCCCAATAGTGAAATAATTGTGATTTTGATGATGTTTTCTTTATAATTATTGTGTATTTATAAAACTTTTATTTTTAAGTGTCGTATACCTACCATAAAAGTACCTATACCTACTTACCTAATCTCAATTTTAATCGCACTATCAATATATCTTCCCAGATAAAGAATGGAGACCGTGATGACCGAAGAGACCATAGTGACAGGAGGGATCGTGATGACAGAAGGGACCACCATGACAGGAGGGACCGTGATGATTGGAGAGACCGAGATGACAGAAGAGACCGTGATGACAGAAGAGACCGTGATGATAGAAGAGACCGTGATGACAGAAGAGACCGTGATGACAGACTAGACCGTAACGATAGACGGGACCATGACGATAGACGGGACCGTGATGACAGAAGAGACCGCAGCGTCGAACGGGATCGTGATGTCCAACACTTAGTAGACCTCCAACGTCTGCATGTGGCTCAAAGGGAAGGTGATTCTGTACACCAACAGGACCGAGACGATGAAGATCGGGATGACAATGAAGTTCTAAGGGTAAGCCATAAATAACCATCATGCAATAAAGAAATTTGAATTGAATTGAATTTAAAAAAGAAAACGGTACAGCACAGAACAAATACCTTTAGAAGTGGCCCTAATGTGACTCTTACTGTTAAAGCGAGATAGCTAAATGCATTAAGGTTTTTATTAGAACGTGACAAAATGATTATTTGCTGTCCTTATCACCATGGCCACTTTTTTGTTTGTCAAGATGTATTTGCACATGAGATCTTGACAAACAACGTGAAGTGTAGAAGGAATGACATTTTACAAGTAAGTACATCTAAGGTACATAACTATCTGCTTGAGCGAGAGGGACTGAGGGGGCCACGCTAGTTGCATATCTGTAGGTATATTATATCTGTGGTATTTAGTAAGCAAGTATTACTATTTCTTTTTTATAGAAATCACATGCGGATTTGATATCCAACGTTCTTAGTCATCTAACTAACGTACGTATGATCTATTTTTGTATTAATCAAAAGAATATTGTTATACTTTTCTTGTAAAATTACTAAATCTACTTGTTTTCAAAATTGCAGAAATATCAAGGCCATGGTGTAAGTACTTATTCCACTATTTTTTAACAATTGCCAATTGCTCATTCTTGACTAATCTAATTTTTCTAGTAAAGTTACCTATTAATTTTCTTATTAATTATTTAACTAAGTAGCTTATGTATACGGCACGAATTTGAAAGCCCTATTTTACTCCCTTAGGGGTGGAATTTTCGAAAAATCCTTTCTTAGCGGATGTATACGTTACAATAGCTATCTCCATGCCAAATTTCAGCCAGATCCGTCCAGTAATTTGAGCTGTGCGTTGATAGATCAGTCAGCTTTTCCTTTTATATATTTAGAAGATTTTCTTCAATAAACAACAATTATACCTAATAATAAACCAGTAAATATTATTTACAGGCTCTGAAAATTTCATACGTAAGTGCTTAAAATTTTAAATATTCAATTTAAAAAAAAATTGTTTTTGTCTTCATTTTTTCTCATGATATTTTTTTTTTGTTTGAAGAAGCCGCAAAATTCATTGGTAAGCATAATATTTTAATTTGTACAACTTTACTGATTATCAAAATTACCTCATTAGGTAATTTCGCAAAGTATTTACAAAATTGAAAATTGTAAATTATTTTTGTATATATAAAATTTTTAGTGATACCTAAGTTTTTCAACATGTAAATATATATACTTTTTTTGTACATATTTAATGTTTATTGAAAATAAATAACTTCAATTTATTAATGTAAATTAATTTTGTAGAATTCCCTACCGCTGCAGCCTGTAAGTGAAAATAAAATGACATAAATTTTATATTATTAGATATTTCGTCTTCTTTTCTTGCTTGGTGATTTTTTAATCGATTTTTTTTAATATGAATTTTTATGTAATTGACAATAATAAAATTAATCTTTTATTATTATTTTGTCCTTTCAGGTACCAGTACCACGTCTAACTCCTAGAATCTACGATTTGGGCGTGAGTGAATTTTTTAAACTGCTGAATTTTAAGCTGTGATAGCCTAGTGGTTAGGACGTCCGCCTCCTAAACGAAGGTCGGGGGTTCGATCCCGGGCACCTCTAACTATTCGGAGTAATGTGCGTTTTAAGTAATTAAATATCACTTGATTAAACGGTAAAGGAAAACATCGTGACGAAAAAACATACAACATGCCTGATAGTTCTCCATAATGTTCTCAAAGTTGTGTATATATGTAAGTCTGCCAATCTGCACTTGGCCAGTGTGGCAGACTGCTCACTCTGAGAACTTTTTAAAACTCGCACTTGCCTGGTTTTTTTTAATTAGTATTTTTTTCTATTTGTAGAGCCTGAACTTCAAATACGTAAGTATTGGTACTGATTCTGAGAACACCTAAATTTTACTAGTGTAACATGAAAAAGACAGACAAAATTTGTCAGTTTTAAATTTAATTTAGTGATGTCAAACCTTTGACTTTAGCTGCCAGTCGCGAGCCTATTGTTTTAGCGTGCTCTAAAATTTAAAGTCTTTAAATGTAAAATTCATGTTCTGACCTTTTTTAGCAATATTAAAAAGAAAAGGATGCAGCTACTCTTAGAGAAAGACAACAAACAGACTCGGCGCCACTGTTATTCTTTATTGATTTAGATATTTGTTGTAGTAAAGTTAAACTAGGTAGGCAAGTAATAACTAGCCATTAAAACATGCTTTAAAAATGTCTTTTGTATTATCATCATCACCATTCCATCGCCGGCTCACTACTGAGGACGAATCTCCTCTAAAAGGCCATAGTACCAGCTAGCCAAGTGCGGAATAGCGACATCACACACATTGTGGAGACCTTTCAAGCATGCAGGTTTCCTCCCGAACTTTTCCCTACTTATACCTAAACTGTACCTATATCGACACCAAAAATTCAAAGATCAAACCCCGGACCTCCGACTTGAGGCCGAAATAAAAAATAAAATAAAACTCTGTAGCCGTTTTTCCTATCACTTTTTTTAATAGAATATTTTGATTAAAAATAGCCGTTTTTTCTACACTCAGTAACTATTTATAACGTTCTAATTTTAAACTCTCAAAATCCGCAGTATGCGCCCGCGCCGCCTGTCTACCATGGACTGGTAAGAGATTTTCAAGTATAAGTCCCGCTAATTGCTACTGCGCTGGAACCATGTCTAATATTTTTTATTTTTTTCACTAAAATGGCGACCACACGCATTAGCAATTTGCGGGACTTATATTAAATTATTCCTAACTAGCTTATGCTCGCGACTTCGTCCGCGTGGACGACGCAAATTTCAAACTCCTATTTTAGCCCTTAGGGGTTGAATTTTCAAAAATCCTTTCTTAGCTGATGCTTACAATGCTTATGCTTGTACGTCATAATGTGCATGCCAAATTTCAGCCCGATCCGTCCAGTAGTTTGAGCTGTGCGTTGATAAATCAGTCACTCAGTCAGTCAGTCACTTTTTCCTTTTATCTATACTAATATTATAAATGCGAAAGTGTGTCTGTCTGTCTGTCTGTTAGCCTTTCACGGCCCATCCGTTCAACCGATTTTGACGAAATTTGATACTTACAGCGATAGCTTGCATCCCGGGGAAGGACATAAGCTACTTTTTATCCCGGAAAATCAAAGAGTTCCTAAATCTAAAACCTAAATCCTAAATCCACGCGGACGAAGTCGCGGGCATCAGCTAGTATATTATATTCTGTGTGCGCTTAAAAATTTCAACATGAGGCAGTCTAAGAGTGAGATCTATAGAGCGCACTTTGACTTTGCTCAGACTTAAGACAGAGTTAAAACGAGACAGAGCTATAAAGTCAAAGTGCGCTCTATAGATCTCAGAGTAAGTTTTGCATTATCAAATCAAATATTTTCAGCATCACCTTCCAACCACTGCAGCGTTGAAGGTGAGTTTACCATATTATACAAATTACAAACTAGGTACCTAGGTACCTGTCTACAGTAGAAAATAATGTACATCCACCTTTAGAAGGAGATAGCGGATTTGTAGAGCATTGTCTCTGTCGTTGAATATTCGTAATTTTATCACGCCAGTAGGTTTTGCCTGTTAATTTTACTTTTGTGCCTATTTTAATTTTTTGTTGCATTTTTACAGAGCCCCACCAACAGCGAGCTAGCATTGCATGGGCTTGCCTTGGTTCGTTTTTACTTTTTAACCACTACCACTACTATAACATAAAATACACTGTCTGTTTGTTTGATGGTTGTCAATCACGCCGCAAAGCACGATTTGACGGTTTTTGCATGGATTTACATGGTGTAACCAGAACGCTGGCAAAAACGAAGACGGGTGATAGTACCTACTGATGATTATTACCTACTGTTATTATATGATACCACAAATTGTGGTAAATTAAAACTACCTGACTATTCATAAGCACTTTTAAAAAGTTTACATGAATAAAAAAACATTCTATTCTATTCTATTCTAAATAAAAAACCGGCCAAGTGCGAGTCAGGCTCGCGTAATGAGGGTTCCGTACTACAGTCGTATTTTTTCGACATTTTGCACGATAATTCAAATACTATTATGCATAAAAATAAATAAAAATCTGTTTTAGAATGTACAGGTGGAGACCTTTCATATGATATCCCACTTGATATAGTTATCTCACTTCGAAAGTTGAAAATACTAATTATTAGTTCATGACCACAATTTAAATTTTTTTGTGTGATCTATCCCTAAATTCACTGTTTTCTGATTTTCCCCCAAATGTCAGCTATAAGATGTACCAAAATGTACCTGCCAAATTTCATGATTCTAGGTCAACGGGAAGTACCCTGTAGGTTTCTTGACAGACAGACGGACAGACAGACAGACAGACAGACAGACAACAAAGTGATCCTATAAGGGTTCCGTTTTTCCTTTAGAGGTACGGAACCCTAAAAACGTAGAAAAATATTTAAAAAAAATCTATATTTAAGTCCTATGTAAAAGTTCACGATATATTGCAAATAAAACATCTGATTGACACTAGAGGTCAACGAACGTTGCGTAAGTAGGCCACTCGGAGTCAATGCCGCGTCGTAGGTGGCTACCTAATTTTTTTGAGTTTTGCACGCTATACATTGCTGGTTTGAAAAATACTAAATCACTAAAACTACAAAATGAGGTAAATGGTTATTGGTATTGGATTGTGTGTAGGTACTTATTATAACAATAACGCTAAGTTTATGCTATACATAGTTAAAGATCTGGAAAGTGACATAGGTTACTTTTTATTCCGGAAAATCAAAGAATTCTCTCAGGATTTTTAAAAACCTAAATACTCGCGGAAAGTCGGTGTCATTTAATAAAATATCTATAGGTAGGTAACTACACAGAATATTATTTTTTCAGAGAGACCGCGATGACGATGACGATGACGATGATGATATTCAATAGTGACAAGTTGAAAAGAAAGACAAAAGACGACTCAGCTTTATTATAAATGGCCATCGATATTATTTAACTAAGTAGTTAAGTACATTTTCTTACTTCCTAAATAAAGAGCAACGCTGTACGGCATTAATTATTTGGCGTTTTATTTGTGTACTTTGCCTTGTAATAAATACCTAGTTAATCAATAAAAGTAAAAGGCACTAAGTATAAGCTTCTATTTTATTTACTGTGAAGGTAGTAGTTAGGCACCTAACTAAGGTAGGCAGGCAGTACTTACTTCGTACTTACGTTCTCAACAAGCACCATAGCTTGTACACTTTGGACCCAAATAAAAGCTTAGAATCCAAGCCAGTAGAGCCCTAAAAAATAACTATATCTTTGGTTGGTTTGGTTGGTTGGTTGGTCTTTGGTTGAAATCAATGTCAAAAAATATATGGATTGTTTATCTGTGGTGAAACCAAGTTGACGTGACTACCACTACTATTTTCCTGTGTTTTTAATTTATAATTTAACTTAAAAATCCAGTAAAAACGTGAAAAATGACTACGGCAATAGATCAAAAATCGTATTTACAAAAGTACTTGGGTGGTCCATCGGTCGACAAGAAGAAGAAAAAGAAAAAAAACGTTAAAGGAAAGGGGTAAACAATTTTCAAGTATTATACCAATATATACACTTTACGGTAATTTTTAGCACCTTATTAATGATAGTTTACGTATAAATATAAACTCTGTATGTTTTTTAACATAAATATTATAACATCTAGTTGTGTAATTGCGTATATCATAAAATTTTCTGAATCCCTAATAATCCATACTAATACGAAAATGCGTCTGTCCGTTAGCTTTTCTTCTTAAGTCTTTACTCATTATCATTATATTCATCTACTTTCAGGTTCAAAATAATAGATGATGACTTGGATCTATCCAAACTGCGTCCACTGGATGGTGATGAGCTGGATATATTGAATGAGGGTGAGGATGCTCCTCAAATTGCTGGCATTATTGATGAGAGGCCTGAGGAGCTGAGGAAGATGGATGCCTTTCAAACCTCTTCTAAGTGGAGGGTTATCAACCAGGTAAGAACAAAGTTTCTTTATTAAGGTTGCACTTATCTGTATATCTATACTCGAATTTCTAATTATGTATGTCAATTTGTTGCTCTGTTTCCGTTTCTACTCTAATTTTTGAAAATCGAGTAAGAACTCCAATTTTCCAGAATAAAATATGTCCTCTAATATGTAAGTTATCTCTGTACCAAATTTCACAAAAATTGGTGTAACGGGTGGGTTGTGAAATAGTAAAAGACAGACAGACCTTTGAGACAGAGAGGCATTGTGGATGCAATCCTATAGCTATATTTTTGTTGTTTTTGTCTGGTGGGAGGCTTTGGCCGTGGCTAGTTACCACCCTACAGGCAACGCCATGCCGCCAAGCGATTTAGTGTTCTGGCATGATGCCATGTCGAAACCAAAGGGTATGGGGTTAATAAAAACTGCCATACCCTTTACAGGTTAACCCGCTACCATCTTAGACTGCATCATCACTTACCACCAGGTGAAATTGCAGTCTTATTATAAATGCGAAAGTGTGTTGGTTTGTCAATCACGTCGCAACGGTGCAACGGATTGATGTGATTTTTTGCATGTATATAGATAAAGACCTGGAGAGTGACATAGGCTACTTTGTATCCTGGAAATACAAAGAGTTCCCACGGGATTTTAAAAACCTAATTCCACGCGAACAAAGTCGCGGGCATGAGCTAGTCAAAAATAAAAAATGTTTTTGTTATAGGATGATGGGTTCAACAGCAAACTAAAAGTAGAGGAGGTAAAACGCAACAAGAAAGAAGTTGAAAAAGAAAACGAAATTGTATTCGGTAAAATGTACAGCGATTCTGAAGACGAACAGAAGAATGACTCTGATGCATCACCACCAGGAAGAAATGATAATAAAAACAGCTCTAGCACTAAAAATAATCAAAAACATAACAGTGACAGTGATTTTAGCCCTCCCAGAAGAGATAAAACAAGTAATATAGGTAAAGATTCGAAAAATGATGACTCAGATGTGTCACCGCCTAGAAAAAACGCAAAAAACGATCGAAAAAATAATCCAAACAATAGTGATAGTGATACTAGTCCTCCAAGACGTAAAAATGATACAGAAAACTCAAAATCAAAAACCAGATATGACTCAGATCAGTCCCCTGTAAGAAAACATTCGAAAAGCCACACATCAAATGATAAAAAGCCAAAAACTCATGAAACAGACAGTAAAAGGTCAAAAAATCAAAATAATAGGAATGCAAGCCCACCAAGAAGAAAAGATGATAACCAAAATAAGAATAGAGTTAGGAAACCTTCACGTTGGGGTGATTTTAACGATGAATCAAGTCGTAGGTCAGAAAGTCCCCAAAACAGATTAGAAAAACGTAAAAATTCACCTGATAGACGCAAACATGAAAGTGATCATTCTAAAAAATATAATAATGATTCTGACATGTCACCACCTAGGAAATTGAGACGTGATTCACCAAAAAGAAACAGATCACCCGATTATGATGAATCACCACAAAGAAAAAGAAAGCAATCACCAGATAAACGAAACAATGACAAATATAGAGACATTTCATCACCTAAAAGGAATAAGCCACAAAAATATACAGAACAGACAAAAAGAACGCACGAAAGTAGCAAAAGAATGCATGAAAGTGATTCCGATGCATCGCCAAGGCAAGAAAGAAACAGGAGTGATAGCAAAAGAAATGATACAAAAAGAAGTAAAAGAGACAGTGATTCAGATTTATCACCAGCAAGGCAAGAAAGAAGTAAAATTTACAATAAAAGAATTATAAGTAGAAGTAATAGACAAGACAGTGATTCAGATAACTCACCTCCAAGGAAAGAAAGAAATAAAAAAGACAGCAAAAGTAAAAGAAAAGATAGTGATTCTGATTTGTCACCTCCTAGAAAAGGAAGAAGTAAGACTAACGATAAAAGAACTGCAAATAAAAACCAAAGGCAAAACAGTGATTCGGATCTGTCTCCACCAAGAAAAGAAAGAAGCAGGAATTATCAAGAAAGAAGGGATGAACCTCCACCGAGTAACAAGAAAATGGAGAAAACATTAGAAGGCAAGCAAGCAGGATTGCAAGATGCTAGACAATTGAAACACGAAAATGAATCTTTTAGACGAAGAGAAGACGAGGCATTTAAAAACATGACAGATGAAATGTCTGGAAGGAATGCCAAGATTGTGTCTAGAAAAGGTAAGAGTCAAAGAATTCGTCTAATACTACACATATACAACATATGCTAATTTTTATGCCAGAAAATCAGAGTGCTCACAGGATTTTTAATAAACTTAAATCCACACTGACTAAGGGATGATTTATGCCAGCATGTGCACGCAGCCAGTCACATTTTATATGAAGCAGTTTATGCTTTTTTTTTTTATTTTTATAATTAATGGCGCGCGGCTGCACCAATCGGGCGCAATTTACTTCGCCAATGTCGTGTGGAATTGAAGAGACACGATACGAATGGTTGGTGATAGCTGGGAAGAAGACTATCTATTAATTTGGATAATTTATAAGTAGCAGGTTTTTTCAAAGAATAATATATTATTGTATAGGGTTAGTTTCAGGCCTGGAACAACACAATTATTAGGTACACAAAATACACACTATATTACATAAATATTTACAGCTTAATATTATTATATTTGACATATTTACATAAGAATTTACAGTAAGGACTAAAAACAGACATTAACAAACACTCAACATTTACTGGACGGGGAAATTTTGGAGGAAGGACATCATAGAGGGGGTGAAGAAGTTTAGGACCAACGTGCATGTTCATGATGCTTTGAATCCGTGCCTCGTCCGCGCGTCGTACGTGGCACGGCCCGCGCCCGCCACGTGCTGGCATAAATCATCCCTTAGTCAGTGTGGATTTAAGTTTATTAAAAATCCTGTGAGCACTCTGATTTTCTGGCATAAAAATTAGCCTATGTTGTTTGTGTGTAGTATTAGAGGAACTCTTTGATTTTTGAAAATCCTAAACTGTTGGTACCCAGTTTGTCCTAATCGATTCTAGTTTTTTGAACCATCTCCTTTCAATTCCATTTTATTTAATTTTTAGGTAAAAGAGAAACATCAGAGGACAGACAGAAACAAAGAGAAAAGGCAGAGAGGCAGAAAGTGTTGGACGAAAAATATAAGCAGTGGAGTAGAGGGTAAGGATTCATTTATCCTTTACAGCATATAAAGAAAACAGGGATTATTGGTTGTTTGGATGCAGAGCTTATGTGCATTTTAAGAAATTATGTATCACTTGCTTTAATGGTCAAGGAAATCAAGCTGTGCGTTGATAGATCGGTCAGTTAGTCAGTCAGTCACCTTTTCCTTTTATATGTTCAGATTATATGATTTGATCTTCCAGATTAAAACAAATAGAATCCCAACAAGCGGCTGTCCAAGACTTCATACACGAAGCGTCGAAACCTCTCGCACGGTACAAAGACGACCGCGATCTAGAGACTAAGCTGAAAGACGTAGAGAGACAGGGAGATCCGATGCTGCAGTACATGCGAGAGAAGAAGAGGGAGAGAGGAGAGTTGGGGCCTGGTTAGTCTGTTTTTATTCTTTGACTTCCTACATGACGCTCGCTCGGTACAAAGACGACAGCGATCTGCAGAGTAAGCTGAAAGACGTGGAGAGACAGGGAGATCCGATGCTGCAGTACATGCGAGAGAAGAAGAGGGAGAGAGGAGAATTGGGGCCTGGTTAGTCTGTTTCTTATTCTTTGACTTCCTACATGACGCTCGCTCGGTACAAAGACGACAGCGATCTGCAGAGTAAGCTGAAAGACGTGGAGAGACAGGGAGATCCGATGCTGCAGTACATGCGAGAGAAGAAGAGGGAGAGAGGAGAATTGGGGCCTGGTTAGTCTGTTTCTTATTCTTTGACTTCCTACATGACGCTCGCTCGGTACAAAGACGACAGCGATCTGCAGAGTAAGCTGAAAGACGTGGAGAGACAGGGAGATCCGATGCTGCAGTACATGCGAGAAAAGAAGAGGGAGAGAGGAGAATTGGGGCCTGGTTAGTCTGTTTTTATTCTTTGACTTCCTACATGACGCTCGCTCGGTACAAAGACGACAGCGATCTGCAGAGTAAGCTGAAAGACGTGGAGAGACAGGGAGATCCGATGCTGCAGTACATGCGAGAAAAGAAGAGGGAGAGAGGAGAATTGGGGCCTGGTTAGTCTGTTTTTATTCTGTGACTTCCTACATGACGTTCGCTCGGTACAAAGACGACAGCGATCTGCAGAGTAAGCTGAAAGACGTGGAGAGACAGGGAGATCCGATGCTGCAGTACATGCGAGAGAGGAAGAGGGAGAGAGGAGAGTTGGGGCCTGGTTAGTCTGTTTTTCTTACTTCACCGTGTGGCGTCTGTGCACGGACAAGGCACGGTGAAAACTGCTTCATATAAAATACTAATATTATAAATGCGAAAGTGTGTCTGTCTGTCTGTCCGTCCGTCCGTCTGTCTGTCTGCTAAACTTTCACGGCCCGTCCTTTCAACCAATTTTGACGAAATTTGGTACAGCGATAGCTTGCATCCCGGGGAAGGACATATGCTACTTTTTATCCCGGAAATCAAAGAGTTCCCACAGGATTTTAAATCCCTAAATCCACGCGGACGAAGTCGCGGGCATCCTCTAGTATAAAATATTCGTGATGTTTTGAATCCGTGCCTCGTGCGCCTCGTAGGTGGCACGATCCGCGCCCGCCACGTGTTGGCATAAATCATCCCTAAGTTGGAGCGCGCCTACCCGGAAGGTGCCTATTCACTCTATTGAGGCTCTGGATACATGCAACTATTTTTTTTTTAGAAAAACCGATCTACAAGGGTAATTTCCCGCCGAATCGCTTCAACATCCGGCCTGGCTACCGCTGGGACGGTGTAGATCGTTCCAACGGCTACGAGAACAAGTACTTCGCGCAACAGAGCAAGAAGAAAGCACAAGAGGAGGAAGTCTACAAGTGGAGTACCGAGGACTTGTAATATAATGTTATTGTATAGAGTCTGGCTAACGAAAGAAGAGACTGGAAAAGCGCGGCAAATTTAAAAAAATATCAGTATGGCAGCTTTGAAATGAGTATGGCAGACCTGGAATAACCTAATTTGATAGAATAGAAATAAAGATAATCCTAAAGTATCAAATTAGGTTATTCCAGGTCTGTCATACTAATTTTGGGGCTGCCCAAAGAATTTCTAAGTACTACTTCGTAGGGGCTGCCATACTGATATTTTTTAATTTGCCGTACTTTTCCGGTCACTTCTTTCGTTAGCCAGATTATTAATAAAATCAAGATTTGTAAATATAATAAATGTTTATGTACAAAATATATCTAGTGGTTTTCTTTATCTATGACACTTCACAGTTGATCATGATCTTCGTCGTCTTCGTCCGCTCCACAGATTAAAATCATTAAGTCTATGAAAATCATAGATAATAGAATCATTCTACTGACATATCGTTTATCTCGCTCTATCATACAATTAGAAATTAACATAGAGATTAACTACTGGACGGATTGTACTGAAAAAACAACGGCACGGTTATGGACTAAAAGCCAGCGCTTGCCAGACCTTAGTTATTTTATAAAAGCTTAAAGTTTCTCTGCGTATTGTCCCCAACAGAGGGAGGAACGATCAGCGACTATGAAGTTTGGCTCATGGTGACTTTGGGAGATAGCAAGTAATAAAGGTGTAAAGTATACTTAGTCTATTTTTTTTTTATATTTTCTACGAAATATTATTAAAAAGCACTTCAAGCATATCCCCTGCCAGACACCCTTAAACTTTAAACTCTAAGCGCGTCTGGGAGGAGGTTGCCACGACCCACGATGGAGCGCACTTTGCTCAGACAAGACACTGTTAAAACGAGAGTGTTATATGGCTGGCATTCATCTGTCTCGTTTTTATGGAAACTTAAGTCTGCGCTCTATAAAATTTACATTGACTTTGCTCAGGCTTTAGTTTAAGTTAAAACGAGACAGATAGGTATAAGTGATTTAGCGCTGTCTCGTTTTAACAGTATCTAAGGTTGAGATCTATAGAGCGCACTCTGACTTAGCTTAGACTTAAGACAGAGTTAAAAGGAGACAGAGCTATATCTCTCACATAAATCAGTCTCGTTTTAACTCAATCTTAAGTCTGAGCAAAGTCAAATGCGCTCTATAGATCTCAGCCTAAGTTTCAGCAAAATCAAAGTTTGCTCTGTAGATTTTATCTTAGAGAGCCTGGAGGTCAAGTGTTAGGTAAGTATACAAAAAAAAGAATTTGATTTTCTTTAATTATTTATTATTCATGTACTTACTATTATATTATTATTTAGTAATTATTAATAATAGAAAATGACATGTTATAAATTGGCTAGACAACACTAGTAAATTACTTAATAACTATTTTAGACTATTTAATTTACGATACAAATAATTCTGATCTAGCTTATCCCTACATAATAATTCATACTAATATTACAAATGCGAAAGTGTGTCTGTCTGCTAGCTTTTCACGACCCCTCCGTTCAACCGATTTTAACGAAATATGGTACAGAGATAGCTTGCATCCCGGAAAATCAAAGAGTTCCCACGGGATTTTTAAAAACCTAAATCCACACGGACAAAGTCGCGGGCAACATCTAGTGAAAATAAGTTAATAAATACATAGGTATCTATTTCATTTTAATTTTGTATTAAGTTGATTTCGGTCAATTTTATCTTATAAGTTAAAAAAGCGAAATCAAAACGCAACATAAATAAAAGGTAAGGTATATTTATTCGCTATATAAGGTTACAATTTACTTACAATAATTAGCGTGGTAGTCAACTGTGTAGTGATGTATGCTAAGTCAAC